>NC_079199.1:18920043-18999217 GCF_029499605.1 Hyla sarda
TGGCCATATATGTTAGGGCCCACCACTGTTTGTCCTATACTCGGACCCTGATGGTCAATAGACCCCCTACCTGTTAATGCAGGGAGGCCTTCCTACAGAGAGCCAACCCGCATCCGGAAACTCCTACCTATATCTATATAAACTAGGACGGAGGAGAGGTTGGGTACTGTAAAATACAGAGAAAAACAGTGGCCTATTAGCTGACTGAAATAAACCTTTAATGTAAGCATCATGTGAGTCTGGTGAGAGTGTGTGTGTGTATGTATATATAATACACACACACATACATATATATATATATATATATATATATATATATATATATATATATATATATATATGTGTATGTGTGTGTGTGTGAAGAGAGGCAGAGGCGCTTATCTTTTTTATGCCCCTAGTCCCTCTGCACTTCTCCCTGATGAGTTGTGCCTTTGTGTAATGGACACAACAAAACGCGTTGGATATTTGTAATTAAATTACCTGCTATGTTCCATGTGATCACTGTATTATATGTACACGTGTTTTACATGAACCAGACTCACATGCTGCTTACATTGGAGGTTTATTTCAGTCAGCTAATAGGCCATAGTTTTTATCTGTATTTTACCGTACCCAACCTCTCCTCCATCCTAGTTTTATATGAAAATTCTTCCACCGTAGCGACGGGATTGAGAGACGCTGGACACACAGATTGAAATGGATCTCAAGTTTAATCACCCATGATGCAACACGTTTCACAGTAAAACTGTTTCATCAGGCAGGAGAGGCCTGATGAAGCAGTCTTACCGTGAAACGCGTTGCATCATGGGTGATTAAACTTGAGATCCCTTTCAATCTGTGTCTCCAGCGCCTCTCAATCCCGTCGCTACGGTGGAGGAATTTGTGCTTTTATATTTGAAGTTGACGTGGAGCGGCTGCAGGCACCCTTAACATCACTCTTTCCCATAGGTACACTTGGTTGAGTGTAACTCCATGTGGTAAGGGCCACTTGTATTTTATCTATTCTGGTGGCCTAAACGGTATCACACTACAGAGCGCTGTCTGTGTCTTGTTTTAGTTTATATACAGTCATGGCCGTAAATGTTGGCACCCCTGAAATTTTTCAAGAAAATGAAGTATTTCTCACAGAAAAGGATTGCAGGAACACATGTTTTGCTATACACATGTTTATTCCCTTTGTGTGTATTGGAACTAAACCAAAAAAGGGAGGAAAAAAAAAGCAAATTGGACATAATGTCACCAAACTCCAAAAATGGTCTGGACAAAATTATTGGCACCCTTAACTTAATATTTGGTTGCACACCCTTTGGAATAAATAACTGAAATCAGTCACTTTCTATAACCATCAATAAGCTTCTTACACCTCTCAGCCGGAATGTTGGACCACTCTTCCTTTGCAAACTGTATGGGCCTAAACATATATGGCCAGCTGTAACTGATTGCATTATCTTTATCACTATATTTATATAATTTTTGCACATGTTCATTTTATTGTAAGAATAATAAAAGCTATGTTTTAAGATGTCTGTGTACACCCTATTATAGTAATTTTTCTAAAAAGCCTTAGAGGTACCCTTCTAAACCGCAGTTGCTGGGGGTGCATTAAATCATGTACATTTTCTATCTGATAGTACATCTCATGACATTGTCAAGGGATACACAGCCATGACATTAAAGGGGTACTCCGGTGAAAACCTTTTTTTCTTTTAAATCAACTGGTACCAGAAAGTTAAACATATTTGTAAATTACTTCTATTAAAAAATCTTAATCCTTCCATTACTTATTAGCTGCTGAATGCTACAGAGGAAATTCCTTTCTTTTTGGAACACTGATGACATCACGAGCACAGTGCTCTCTGCTGACATCTCTGTCCATTTTAGCAACCGTGCATAGCAGATGTATGCTAAGGGCAGCATGGCGGCTCAGTGGTTAGCACTGCTGCCTTGCAGTGCTGGGCCCTTGGGTTCAAATCCTACTAAGGACAACAATAAATAAATAAAGACATTTTTATTATAACGTCAGCAGAGAGCACTGTGCTCGTGATGTCATCAGAGAGCATTCCAAAAAGAAAAGAATTTCCTCTGTAGTATTCAGCAGCTAATAAGTACAGGAAGGATTAAGATTTTTTTTAATAGAAGTAATGTAAAAATCTGTTTAACTTTCCGGAGCCAGTTGATTTAAAAGAAAAAAGGTTTTCACCGGAGTACCCCTTTAAAGACACCTAATATTAAAATCCTAATATGGAGATTTTGGTTCAGCCACCTGAAGCTGGTGCACCCATATAAAAGTATGGACAGTGCTGTTCCATCCCTCTAAACCTGTCTAATCTTGTGTAGGAGCCTCTTGTCCTCTGACCTGTCTAGGCCCAACTCTGCCCAAGGTTTCTGCACCAAGACCTCAGCAGCAGATCCTGTAAAGCAGTGGTCTCCAACCTGCGGACCTCCAGATGTTGCAAAACTACAAGTCCCAGCATGCCCGGACAGCCGTTGGCTGTCCGGGCATGCTGGGAGTTGTAGTTTTGCAACATCTGGAGGTCCGCAGGTTGGAGACCACTGCTGTAAAGTGTCCCTGTCATTTCATTTCATTGATCTTTAGGATTCTTAGTGCTGAGACCTACAATGATCAGTAGAACCATAGTGTTAAAAGCTTCACCACTCCCCTCCCATTCCCCCATTCCCCCTTAAAGGAATGTTATGAGACCTGCATCAAACTGATTAAATTTGTATGTCGCTAGTGTATTCACCGTGATGTGAAGCCGGAGAATATCCTTCTCACAAAGCACTCCGTCATCAAGCTCTGTGACTTTGGATTTGCAAGAATATTAAGTGAGTGCACGTGTTTTATTACCTCCTAAGATATTCTGCGAGTTTCTCAAACATGTATGAATATATGCACCTATTCTATGTAATCTATTTAAGCTTTTCTTTGCATGCACAGCTGGGCCTTGTGACTACTACACAGACTACGTGGCCACAAGGTGGTATCGTGCCCCTGAACTGCTGGTAGGAGACACACAGTATGGACCCCCTGTCGATGTCTGGGCCATTGGCTGTGTCTTTGCAGAGCTGTTATCAGGGATTCCACTCTGGCCTGGCAAGTCTGACGTGGATCAGCTATACCTGATTAGGAAATGTTTAGGTAAGTGATGTAAGTTATTTCAAGGAATAACCCCTGAGCATGTACACTTTTTATGTTGTGGTAACACATATCACTGACTTTCTTATCCATGTAGGTGATCTCATCCCTCGGCATCAACAGGTTTTCAGCACAAACCAGTTCTTCAGTGGGGTCAGCATACCGGATCCTGAGAACATGGTAAGAATGTCAATTAGAAACCAGTCTAAGACCGTAAAGGAGATAAAGTCCAAACATGTAGGCCTGCAGTCCCAGCTTGGGGAGAGGCAGGCCACGCAGGCCATACTATTGTCAAGGCAACCATACCACACTCAATGAAGTTTCATGCAGAAAAGCACTTGTGCACAGAACTTCGCTAAACGTGGTACAATTTAGCTCAGCACCTTTACCGCCAAGCAGGGCCCGAGTCTCCCCACACTGGAGCTAAACATTTGAGTGGGCTCAAAATCTTGTACTCGGGCTTTAATTCCAATATCCTTGATGGTTTAGGGCAGCAGATGTGTTACTGGTGGTCTTGGGCACTGCATAGGTTAAAGGGTTACTCCGCCCCTAGACATCTTATCCCCTATCGAAAGGATAGGGGATAAGATGTCAGATTGCGGGGGTCCTGCCGCTGGGGACCCCCGGGATCTCGGCTGCAGCACCCACCTGTTGCAACTTCCGGCAGTGCTGGAGGCTCTCATCCTAACGCCTCATGACCATGGCCGCCGGGAGATCGTGACATCACGACTCCGCCCCCGTGTGGTGTCACACCCCGCCCCCTCAATGCAAGTCTATGGGAGGGGGCGTGACAGCTGTCACGCCCCCTCCCATAGACTTGCATTGAGGAGCGGGGCATGACCTCACACGGGGGGGGGGGCGGAGTCATGACGTCACGATCTCACGTCACCGTGGTCGGAAGCCGAAGCCTCCAGCGTTTCCGGAAGCCGCAACAGGTGAGTGCTGCAGCCAAAATCCCGGGGGTCCCCAGCGATCCACGATCTGACATCTTATCCCCTATCCTTTGGATAGGGGATAAGATGTTTAGGGGCGGAGTACCCCTTTAATGTCAACATATCTGGCGGCCAAGGACAGTGAGGGGGTTAATTAAAGTATCACAGCCGGTGTATGGTTGGTGAAGGTGTTAGACTGGGTACACACTAGGAGTTTAATCAGTATTTTTACACCAAAATTAGGAGTGGAAGCAACTGAAAGAAAAACTATAATGAAAACAATTGCAGCTTTTTATTTGTTTTGTACCCACCGCTGGTTTTGTCTAAAACATACTGACCAAAATACTATGTGTGAACCCAGCCTTAATGTCAATATACCTGGTGGTCTTGGAGAATGAAGGGGTCAATATAAAGATTCCGGCTAGTGTAGGGCAGGAACATACGGGGAGATTTATCAAAACCTGTGTATAGAGTGAGTGGTGCAGTTGCCCATAGCAACCAATCTGATCATTTTTCAGAGGCCTTTATAGAAATAGAAGCAATCTGGTTGCTATGGGCAACTGCACTGCTCTTTCTCTACACTGGTTTTCATAAATCTCCCCATAGTAAATTCCAAGATCTCCGGTGGAAGGTTTAATGTTGCATACCTGCTGTTATACACCTCTCCAGCATTGTCTTGGCTTTGGCTGGAGGGCGGCTGAACACTGCTATTTCAGCTTCCTGTTCCCTCCCTGCACTGACCAGAGAGGAGTGTAGAGAGGATTGGGTAGCTGCGGCTATATGGTTCTTTCTGCGATTCATCAGGAGCACAAAGGGGGAGCTCAAGGAGTCTACATGGGAGCAGGGGGTAACTTCTCATAATATCCCCACCCTTCAGTGGGTCTTCAGGTTGTGACATAAACCTTCAATATCAGGCCCTACTGAAAATGTACAATTTAATGCTTCATCTTCCTTCATAGGAGATCCAACTTATGATTGTCTCATTTTTATTTACAGGAGCCCCTGGAACAGAGATTTCCAAATATCTCATCTAATGCTTTAGGATTAATGAAGGTAAAAACGAGAAATATTTTATTAATGTAAATTTTGTGATTTACAGTGTTAAAATAAAGTATTTATGCATGCAGTAAACACACAATTCTGGATAAATAGTAGGCAATGAGGGTAAACCTAAATCATGGCCTGGTCCTATCCATTCTCCAAAAAATGGAATTACCCTCCCTTTTTCTTCAGATATGTCAGCTGTGTGACATGTAAGAAGGGTTTATAGCTTGTCCTGTACTTACTATGTATAGTCATGGTCAGACTGATAAGCTTCTGACATGTATATATGAAGACATATTGCTACAGACAGATCGAATGGATTGTGCACAATAGTCATTTTCCTAAATTACATTAATTTTAAAATTGGCATTTAAATGCCTAAACAGGGTGCAGTTCTTCCTGCCGCGTACTACTATGCAATAGGAGACTAAGCTTTTCACTCCATCTCCAGCAGGAGATCCAGTGCCATAGAATCACATTACACTGGGTCTTGAGCTGGAGCCGTGTGCTGTGGACATAGACCAGGATGCTTTGTCTCCTATTGCTTAGTTATATATGATGGGGAGAACAGCGCGCCTGTTCAGGCATTTAAGTGTTAAATTTAAAATGGATGTAATTTAGGAAAAACACTACTCATTTTATCAAATAGGAATCTATTCTATTTAAACCTATTAAAACATATTGCCCTAAGACTATATTCACATGGCAGAATTTCCGCTCATCTGCACCAATTCCACATCCGCATTAATTTGGGTGGTATCTGGCTTGTGTGGAATCCGCATGCAGAAATTCTGAAATGGGAATGGGAGTGCGGAATCCCATTGAAGTCTATTGGGCTTTATTTTGATGCGGAATTCCGCATGCGGAAGTTCTGCAATGAGAGAATCGCAGCTACCATACATGTATTAATCATTCCTTTGAGCCCAAAGTATGGATGATGATGATCATAAGAGATGAGCGAACTTACAGTAAATTCGATCTGTCACGAACTTCTCGGCTTGGCAGTTGATGACTTTTCCTGCGTAAATTAGTTCAGCCTTCAGGTGCTCCGGTGGGCTGGAAAAGGTGGATACAGTCCTAGGAAAGAGTCTCCTAGGACTGTATCCACCTTTTCCAGCCCACCGGAGCACCTGAAAGCTGAACTAATTTATGCAGGATAAGTCATCAACTGCCGAGCCGAGAAGTTTGTGAGAAATCGAATTTACTGTAAGTTCGCTCATCTCTAATGATCATGTCCGTGATTTTCTTGGATAATGTGATCTATTAAGATGTAGGCTCCTCACCACTATTTGTACACGCAGGGCTGCCTGCACATGGACCCCTCCGAGAGGCTGACGTGTCAGCAGCTTCTAGAACATCCCTACTTTGACAGCATTCGAGAGGAGTCCGAGGCCGGGAAAGACCCAGAGAGAGTCAGCAGAAAACAGACCAGACTTCACAGAAAGTACTTCCCTGGGGTATGTATTTATAGTGAGCCCAATGATACCTCTCTGAATTGTAACCTCTTGTGACTTGGCTTTACCTCTTATGTAGATATTTCTTATAAATAAACACTTACATTCAGATATAATCTACATAAAAAGTAGCGTATAACTGTATAAATACTTTGCTTTACTTATCAGTAAATATATTATATAGTGACCCTACAGCTACATTCTGAACTCAAATGTCCCAACATACCTTGCTGGTTCAGTGTCTGTAAAGTTTGTCTTGATAGTTTGCATTCTGAAAAACAGTCTTTATGCAAGACATTCTACAATATTACCCTTAATGCAATGCAGCAAAGAACATTGCATTGGAGACATCCAGATAACCTACCTGATGACAACCTGTCAAATAACAACCAGAAGAAATCCCAGCACAGCTATGGATGTGGGTTCTTCCGCACAGTCCTGGACAGGTTCCACATTATTATGTTGAAAACCTGTTTCTACGTGGACAGGAGAGGACACAATTATGGAAATTTACTAAGCAAAATAGGCCAGAATTCTGGCTTACTTTGCTCCTAAAACAGGTGTACAGGCCGTGCACCAAATTTATTATGTATTCTAACACATATGGGAAGATTTACCAAAACCTTTACAGAGGAAAAGTTGACTGGTCTCTTATAGCAACCAGTCAGATTGTCTATTTAATTAATAAGCAATCTGATTCAGTCCACATTTCCTCTGTACGGCTTTTGATACATCTTAGCTCTTTAGACATTCTTGAAAAGTGTCTATGTAGCTAAGTAGATCTGTAAAATGTGCAAAATAATGGTCTAACTTTAGACATTCAAGAGGGAAAAATAGTGTCTAGTTGGCACGGCCAGGTCAGGTTCTTTGCTGTGCCTTGTGCCCTCTTTGATTTATGTCACACCACTCTTACCTAATGTAGGGTGCTGCATCCTCTGAACAAGCTTTATTTAGCCCTACAAGTCCTCCAGACCCTCAAAGGAAAGAACTGAAATAAAGTCCATAATTAGTATCCAAACTGCCCCGGCATACATTACTCTCTTCACCCACAGCCTTCTGCTCATTTAAGAAGCTACTGAAACCTTGGACAAAATTCCCCAAGGGCAGACAATGATGGCACAAACAGCACCACTTCGGACTGCAGCATCCTTTGCTGAGCACACTGGGTCATGATCAGGGCATTTCCACGGGGCAGATTGGACTGACAACTGTACTGAGAACAATCAGAGGGGTAAATGGTTTGTTTTAGTTTTTTTATTGTGCTACTGTTGCCTGCCCCTGAGCAAATATGTAAAAAGAGGACTGGGAAACCCCTTTTATATTCACACCCAGTGGGGAGGGGAATCTACCAAGACATTTAGAAAGCTTTTTAAATGGCTTTTTTCTCCGTTTGTCGCACAATGGGTTTGTGTGACAATTGCTTTAGAAACGTCAAAATTTTTACCCATTTAGAGCATTTTGTGCAGTGGTCACTCATTTACTAAGTGCGACTTTTTGCAGAATGTGGCATAATTTTCCCACAATCCCAGAAATAGACTGTTTCTCAGGTCAATTTAGCCCTGCCCTACATTTTCTGTGCGACTTTTGAGTCAGGGTATATGTGACTTTTCACACAAGAGTTGCACGTCCGCCCAAAATCTAATGTTGCATCAGCGAAATGTATCCAAGTCTGTGCGCCGTTTGATGAATTTGGTGCAAGTCCACAACTATCACCACAACTTTTGTGCTCTAAAACAGTTAAGAATTTACACCACTCTTTTTAAATGCCCCCTGCACCTCTATCTGCACTGAGACAGGGCAAAAGTGAGTCTTCATATTGGACTGATTTCTCTCTTTCCATTCTCTGCTATTACCCTGCCCTGGCACATAGCGAAAAGCCTCGGTCATCTGAAAGAAGTTTCTAGCTCCTAGAAGACGCCACAACTCTATCGCACAGGCTGTGACGCCTCTAAATTATATAAATCCTCTTACTCTCTTGTCTGAATTTATGTGGTCTAAATATTAAGACAGAATTAGTAAATCTACCGTATTGTTTTTTTTCATTACGTATCTGATATTTTTATTTTAAGAGTTCACATTTTGGCAGTGTCTGCCATTATATAATCTCGCTTTTCTTTTCTTCACAGCTCCAGCACCTGCCTCAGCTAACAAACAGTAATCTCTTACCAGCGCTTGAGAGCAAAAAATATTACAACACCAGGAAATTCAACTACCGCTTCCCCAACATATAACCAGGAGAAGAAAGAGACTAGTTAAATATTTATTGCTCCTGGAACAAAACATCAGGAATTCGAGGGGAAAAATAAGATGTGGCACGTATGCCAGTAAACAGCGGGCACGGCTCCTGACAGTTATTTATAGGATCCGGCCGTTTATATGCTAATAAACCTCATGTTGGCAGAATATGCGATTAAGCAGGGGGCAGGCCGGATTGTATCTCACTACTGGACAATGTCACAATACTGCAGATTACTGTTATTCACAACAAGTTGGTACCTTTCTATAATGTGCTGCTTAGAACCATATTCCAATATTAACCAAGCATTTGTTGATTATTCCCCTCAGTATACATAAAGCTCATAAGCTACCAACCAGCAGCAGCCCAACTAGAGGCCTATGTTGGTCCAGTTAGGCTAGGTTCACATCACTATTTAACCATCTGATTATTGGACTGTAAAATCGGATTGCAAAAAATCATATACAATCGTATGTAAAAATGCCTTTGCTATCCGATTTTAAAATAGTATCCAAAAATCATACAGATGAAAATTCCATCCGATTTTCAATAAAAATCGGATCCTGTTCTTAAAAATAATATGTATGCCAATGGCAATAAAGTTTTATATATTTGAAGTGTATGTGTTTTGAAATCTACTGCGCATGCGTACAAAATAATTGTGTGCGATTAATCTGATAGAATCACACGATTCCTTGCGATTTACATAGACATCAATAATAAATAAATAAAAATCGAACACTATATCGATCCAATTTTGAATCTGGAGGAAAAATTTTGGTCAACCACAATTTTACCTCCGAATCGGATGCGGATCAAATCTGATGCATTTGTTGTCTATCGTTAATGAATGGAAGTCAATGGATATGACTTGGCGCGCAGATTTGTACAATTTCAAAGTTAAAAAAAACGTGAGAAGTAGGATGGTAAAATCGTGATGTGAATGCACAATTACAATACCTATAACCAGCCCCACTTTCTCATCTAGATCCAGACCTATGCACACTCATCTGTGCCCACCCCAGAAGGGATCAATGCATTAGTAGTTTTATTTAATTACAACCATTAAAGGGGTACTCCGGTGAAAACCTTTTTTCTTTTAAATCAACTGGTTGCAGAAAATTAAACATATTTGTAAATTACTTCTATTAAAAAATCTTAATCCTTCCAGTACTTATTAGCGGCTGAATACTACAGAGGAAATTCCTTTCTTTTTGGAACACTGATGACATCAGGAGCACAGTGCTCTCTGCTGACATCTCTGTCCATTTTAGCAACCATGCATAGCAGATGTATGCTAAGGGCAGCATGGTGGCTCAGTGGTTAGCACTGCTGCCTTGCAGTGCTGGGGAATTGGGTTCAAATCCCACTAAGGACAACAATAAATAAAGCATTATTATAATAATGTCAGCAGAGAGAACTGTGGTCATGATGTCATCAGAGAGCATTCCAAAAAGAAAATAATTTCCTCTGTAGTATTCAGCAGCTAATAAGTACAGGAAGGATTAAGATTTTTTAATAGAAGTAATTTACAAATATGTTAAACTTTCTGCCACCAGTTGATTTAAAAGAAAAAAGGTTTTCACCGGAGTACCCCTTTAAGCTTTATTAAGCAAATATTTTAAAGAGCATATCCATGTTGTAAAGTATTGACGTATTGCTAAGATATGACATTGCTTCATGATTGGTGGGGACCCTCACTGATCCTGAGAATAAAGAGGCTGCACTGCTGTTGGTTTAGTGCCGCACCTCCTTTACTTTTTCCATACACAGTGGCACGCCACCTAACTACTGTGTAGGGAACTGCAGTACGTCACCAAGTGAAAAGAATTTCTCTGCACAGCTGGCCAAGAGTCACAGTGCAAGAAGAAAATAAAGAGACATCGTTCCACAACAGAACTGCAGCACCTTAAGGGCTCGTTCACACAAGCAGATTTATTTTCAAACTTGCAGCGGATTTCCCGCTGCGAGTTTGAAAAGGTGCGGGGTCTATGTGCGCTACCCGCTGCAGATTTTCACCAGTGGAATCTCCACTGTTGAAGATCTGCTGTAGACCCCATTGAAGTCAATAGGGTCTGCAGCGGATTTTCAACAATGGAGATTCCACTGGTGAAAATCTGCTGCGGGTAGCGTGCAGAGACCCTGCACCTTTTTAACTCTCAGCGGGAGATCCGCTGCAACTTCCAAAAGAAATTAGTTCGTGTGAACAAGTTATAACGGAATTCTCTGGAGGAAATGAAATGTTTTCAAATAATTTGCCAAAAAGTTATGCAGATTGATAATCCTTCCAGTACTTATCAGCTGCTGTATGCTCCAGAGGAAGTTGTGTAGTTCTGATCACAGTGCTCTCTGCTGCCACCTCTGTCCGTGTCAGGAACTGTCCAGAGCAGGAGAGGCTTGCTATGGGGATTTACTCCTGTTCTGGACAGTTCGTGACATGGACAGAGGTGGCAGCAGAGAGCACTGTGATCAGAACTACACAACTTCCTCTGGAGCATACAGCAGCTGATAAGTACTGGAAAAGGATTAAGATTTTTAATAAAGAAGAACATTACAAATCTGTATAACGTTCTGCCACCAGTTGATTTGAAAACATTGGTGCCCCCACTGATTGTAAAGGGACGATATATCTTGAGATGAGCGCAATTACAGTAAATTCGATTCGTCACGAACTTCTCAGCTCGGCGGTTGCTGACTTTTCCTGCATAAATTAGTTCAGCTTTCCGGTGCTCCGGTGGGCTGGAAAAGGTGGATACATTCCTAGGAAAGAGTCTCCTAGGACTGTATCCACCTTTTCCAGCCCACGGGAGCACCGGAAAGCTGAACTAATTTATGCAGGAAAAGTCATCAACTGCCGAGCCGAGAAGTCCGTGACGAATCGAATTTACTGTAAGTTCGCTCATCTCTAGATATATCTTAATGATAGGCCATCAAGTCATGATAATCTCCTATAGATTTTAGGGCACTTTCATACATATGATTTTATGAGCATTCTAGGCAATGCAGTATTAACTGCAGCTAACGCATTGTGCCATTGTAGTAAAGGGATTATTACAAATATCCTGTTAATACTGTGACCTATTGTGCATCCCACCCCAGCCATATAATGCTCTATTGCAGTGGTCTCCAACCTGCGGACCTCCAGATGTTGCAAAACTACAACTCGGCTGTCCGGGCATGCTGGGAATTGTAGTTTTGCAACATCTGGAGGTCCGCAGGTTGGAGACCACTGCCCTATTGTTTGTTGTATGCTGGAAGTTGTAATTTTGCAACAGCTGGAGAGGCGCAGGTTGGAATCGTTTCTATAACCATTTTTGTAAGATTAGGGCTACACAATAACTTTGGCCACAACTCATATTTTGCATAAATGATTTGATGTGCAAAATCCTCCCAGGGATCAGCAGATTGCAGTGAGTCTGGGATCCCCTGATTCATTTTGTTTGGTCTGCTGCAGAGACGCTGTACTAGTACATGATGCCCGTTCAGGTGGGAGGATGACCATGTAGCAGGTTCCATGCTAATGAAGAATGAGGATTAGAGATGAGCAAACTTACAGTAAATTCGATTCGTCACGAACTTCTCGGCTCGGCAGTTGATGACTTATCCTGCATAAATTAGTTCAGCTTTCAGGTGCTGCGGTGGTCTGGAAAAGGTGGATACATTCCTAGGAGACTTTTTCCTAGGAATGTATCCATCTATTCCATCCCACGGGAGCACCGGAAAGCTGAACTAATTTATGCAGGATAAGTAATCAACTTCCGAGCCGAGAAGTTCGTGACGAATCGAATTTACTGTAAGTTCGCTCATCTCTAATGAGGATATCTCAGGTACTGGCTCAAATACCGGAGCTAAAAACCTCTCTCTGATGAGCAAAATCCATTGTTATATTTAGCCTAGTATGCATATCATATCGTTTCTATGTGGGAACATAAATGTCTAGTTTTAGTAATTAATATTTTTATGCCGCTTAGTAAATTTCAAGGTTATCCAGTAAAGGATTGTGTTTTTTTTTATTTTTATTTTTTTATTTTTTGGAACAATTCGCTATTACTATAGCACTTCAGATAAGCAGTGCCTCTGCCCATCCCTCTTTCCTCGAAAGCAGCGTTCCTTAAAGGGGTACTCCAGTGGAAATTTTTTTTAATGAACTGGTGCCAGAAAGTTAAACAGATTTGTAAATGACTTCTATTAAAAAATCTTTACCCTTGCAGTACTTCTTAGCAGCTGTATGCTACAGAGGAAATTCTTTTCTTTTTGAATTTCTTTTTGGTCTCGTCCACAGTGCTCTCTGCTGACACCTCTGTCCGTGTCAGGAACTGTCCAGAGCAGCATAGGTTTGCAATGGGGATTTTCTCCTGCTCTGGACACTTCATGATACGGGCATCAGGTGTCAGCAGAGAGCACTGTGGACAAGACAAAAGAAATTAAAAAAGAAAATAATTTCCTCTGTAGCATACAGCTGCTAAAAAGTACTGGAAGGATAAAGATTTTTTTTTTTTTTTTTATAGAAGTCATTTACAAATCTGTTTAAAAAAAAAAAAAAAAAAATACTAAAATTTTCCACCGGAGTACCCCTTTAACCCATGGCTCTTTTAGCTATTCAAAAACTACAATGCCCATCATGCCTGACAACAGTTGAGTGTGGTTAGTGAACATTGATATTGGTTGCAATATATCAGTGTTGCCCAACTTCTGGCTGTCACAGAACTACAACTCCCATCATGCTCTGATTGCCTGTAGGTTAAGGAACACTGCTGTAACATTTGTAATATATCTGTGTTCCTCAACTTGTGTCTCTCCAGCTGTAGAAAAACTACAACTCCCATCATGTTGTTGTAGTTTTGCAACAGCTGGAGGAGAAGTTTCACTTACACTGCTCTAAAGGAATGGTAAATACATAGGTTTATATGGTGAGATTACTGTGCAGGTAAAACTTAATGAACCTCGGGCTGGAGAAACTGGTTTAATCTGCCCCCGCGCTGACCGCCCCGTGTTGGGCATTAAGTTATCCAGAGGTGATTCGGATTATTCATTAAACCGCTGTTGGGATCACTCACATTGGACCATGTTACAGAAGTGTAAAACGAAAATATTTTGAGTAAAAATTCCACAATGACGCAGGTCCACCCATTAAGGACCAGAGACATACATATATATGTAAATGTAATAAGCTGTATACATAAACCAAATATATTTTTTACTCAATACTTTTGAACTATGGACAGTTGTGTTAATAAACTGTATTTAATCCAAACAGACTCTTATGTAACATTTTGTTGGATAAAAATGTGTTTAGTGAAAGCAACGAGATACAGGAGAATCTACACCAGTGTTTCCCAACCAGGGTGCCTCCAGATGTTGCAAAACTACAACCCCCAGAATGCCTGGACAGCCTTTGGCTGTCCAGGCATTCTGGGAGTTGTAGTTTTGCAACACCTGGAGGCACCCTGGTTGGGAAACACTGATCTACACACTTGCTGCTTAGCTCCATAGTAGATCATAGTAGCTGATTTCTGGGTTTCAGTAGCAGGACAGCCCTGATCATCCTATTATCGGGAGATCTTTCTAAAGCGATGTTTAGATGGCGGAACCTCCGCAATTCTGCACAAATTCCGTTAAGCAAAGCTTGCTGATAGGAATTCCGGTCCCCAACGATTGTTTCACTTATGATAATGCTTCTTCAGGGGGCGCCCCCTGAGGAAGCATTGTCTTAAAGGGGTACTCCGGTGGATAACTTTTTTTGTAAATCAACAGGTGCCAGAAAGTTAAACAGATTTTTAAATTACTTCTATTAAAAAAAATCTTAATCCTTCCAGTACTTATTAGCTGCTGAATACTACAGAGGAAATTCTTTTCTTTTTGGAACACAGAGCTCTCTGCTGACACCACGACCACAGTGCTCTCTGCTGACATCTCTGTCCATTTTAGGAACTGTCCATAGCAGCATATGTTTTCTATGGGGATTTTCTCCTTCTCTGGACAGTTCTTAAAATGGACAGAGTTGTCAGAAGAGAGCACTGTGCTCATGATGTCAGCAGAGAGCTCTGTGTTCCAAAAAGAAAACAATTTCCTCTGTAGTATTCAGCAGCTGATAAGTACTGGAAGGATTAAGATTTTTTAATAGAAGTAATTTACAAATCTGTTTAACTTTCTGGCACCAGTTGATAAAAAAAAAAAGTGTTTTCTACCGGAGTACCCCTTTAAGCGAAATGATCGTTGGGGTTTGGTAGGTGAGGTCTGGCACCCTGTGTCATCTCCTCGCTTTGCCTGTATTGGCATTTGTACATTGGACCTATGTTGCACTTTATTTTATGCCTTTATGGCGATATTCTTTTGCTTTTAGTCTATTTGTCATATTTCTTCCTAGTATCTCCAGTCGTTCCACCTACCTGTCTGTTTGTTTGTATTCTGGTGCTAAATTTGATTCTATCCATCTCATGGTTTTTATGTATTTTGTATAACTCAATAAAGATTGTTTATATTATCCCAATTTGGTGTGTGCGCACTTATAGGTTTCTTGTCGGTGGTGATGATTTTTTTTGTGCACACTTACCGTACTCTAGTCAGTAAGGTTAGTTTTGTGTTTATCGGTGCTCTTTGATAAGATTCTGCCAAATGAAAAGACTGGTCTTTTTATTTTAGCATAAAGCGGAATTTCTACATGGGAATGCCCACCGCGGAAATTCCGGTGTGAATGGGACAGCAGAATCCCATTGAAATGAATGTGCAGTAAATTTCAGCATGGAAATTCTGCCATCTGAACACAGCCTAAGGGGGTGTTCTCTCATCAGAAGACAGACAGACAGACACACACACACACACACACACACACACACACCCCATGCAATGGTAATCCGTTCGTAAAGTATAGGACAGTGGTCTACAACCTGTGGACCTCTAGATGTTGCAAAACTACAACACCCAGCATGCCCGGACAGCCGTGCTGGGAGTTGTAGTTTTGCAACATCTGGAGGTCCGCAGGTTGAAGACCACTGGTATTGGAGGTTATACTCACATGTCCCCGCCGCTCCGGACCGTCACTGCTGCCCTTGATCTCGCCCCCCATCACTATCGCCGTGTCCCCGACGCACCGGCAAGGCCTCTGCTTCCGCAGCATCCTCGCTCTCCGTCGCCGCCATCACGTCACTACGCACGCCGCTCCTATTGGATGATGGGACGGCATGCACAGCGAAGTGAGGACGACGATTGAGAGCGCCGAGTATGCAGAGGATCCCGAAGAGGACGCGCCGGAGCCCCGAGGACAGGTAAGTGCTCGTCAGCGGACCACACGGGGCACCGTAAACGGCTATCCGGTGGCAGCTGAAGCAGTCAGCGCTGCCGGATAGCCGTTTATGCGATGGCCCCGACGTAAAAAAAAAAACATATGTTGATGCTGCCTTCAACATGCGATGGCCTCTGAGAGGCCATTGTATGTTGAAATGATCGTATGTCGGGGGGTTAATAAATATATTTATTTTTTATTAAGAAAACAGCACAAAAACATTTAGAGCATTTTATATTGTCGTATTGACTTCCAGCTAACATCTGGCTACAGTGTTTTTCAACCAAAACTATTAAAAATACTGGTGCAAAAGTGGGGTTTTATTTCCTAAAAACATACGGTATCACATCAGCACAAACAACATCCAGATGTACGTTAGATCAGAATTAATGAGGATCTTTTGTACAATGCTATCTCCTATGTGGGCTGCACCCCAGGCAATAGCAGTGCTGCAGGGAGACGCTCAGGATCTGTAGTTCTGTACAGAGAAGATCTCCAGGGCATCAGTCTGCAGGCAACGTGTTGTCTTCTAGTAGAAAACAAGAAGTGTCGATGTACTATTCAGAGGGAGGTTTTTTGGGGGATGTCTTATGTGTTGTATGAAGAGGTATTGCCCTCTTATAAGGTTACGACCATCACAAAAAAAAAAAACAGTACTGCTCACTCAATATTTGGTTGCCAAAAGTGTCACTGTACAGGAAAGAAGTATTTAATGGAACCTTTTTATTTATAAGTTATGACAAGCATTGCATTTTAAAGGTTATATTTGAATATAGTGTTCTGTGTTCATCCTGTAGGCCCATCACTAATGCATTTATTTTTGTATTGACTTAGTAATGGGCTCACAGGTCAGCATTAGAGATGAGCGAACTTACAGTAAATTCGATTCGTCACAAACTTCTCGGCTCGGCAGTTGATGACTTATCCTGCATAAATTAGTTCAGCCTTCAGGTGCTCCGGTGGGCTGGAAACGGTGGATACATTCCTAAGAAAGAGTCTCCTAGGACTGTATCCACCTTTTCCAGCCCACCGGAGCACCGGAAAGCTGAACTACTTTATGCAGGATAAGTCATCAACTGCCGAGCCGAGAAGTTTGTGACGAATCGAATTTACTGTAAGTTCGCTCATCCCTAGTCAACATTTTCCATCCAATAGCCACTATTCACCGATGTATCTGCCTGTCCTGAAAATCGTAATGATGCGATCCTAGAATTGACCTATATACAAAACTTAATGGGGCTTTATAATCTGGTATAATGCGGTTTCTGCAAATATCTGTATAATCAGAAAAGGCGCCCTACATGAAATCTTTTGACGGAAAATGTTCAAAGTGCAAAGCATTGGCAACAGAAAAAGCAAAAATAAATATAAGACTCTTAATCCAGATCCAGTTTGATGTGCAGTGAAGGGATGGCTTTCTGGAGGAGTTCCACTGTCTTCTCTCTTTGCTTGATCGCTGGTAGATCGCTCAGAAATAGGTGCTGCAAATTACTGGAAATCAGAGATTATGTTACTACATTGAAAGAACATACAAAACACTAATAAAATCTCTGCAGAAAACATCCTTAATATGTCAAGTGCAAAAGGCCTCTGTACACAAAGTCAGCTGAAACTCTAAGCCTGCGTGCACATTGCATCTACGTGCACTCTTCTACACCCATCTGTCACCCATGTACACTCCTCTACACCTCCCAACACCCGTTACCCATGTACACCCCTCTGTCACCCCCTAAAACCTCCCTGTCCCCCATATACACTCTTCTAAACCCCAACACCCCTGTTACCCATGTACACCCGTCACCCCCTATGCCTCCCTGTCACCCATGTACACTTTTCTACACCCCCAACACCCTTTACCCATGTACACTCCTCTGTCACCACTACGCCCCTGTCACCCATGTACACCCCTCTACACTCCTCTGTCACCCATGTACACTATTCTACACCCCTCTGTTACCCCTTTACACCTATATGCCCCTGTATTCCACTTTTGTAAAAGGGGACTCTGGATGCTGAGGCAGGAAAAGTGTGGAGCCTAATAGGTTTGTTTAGCAGGTTTAACGGTGAAGAATTGTGGCTGGAAGAAATCGTTATGATGACCCGGAGAAGAGAAGGGAACGACGCTGATTTTAGGAGATGTCACTTGTGAGTTGCTGTATAAAGCAGCACTGTAATCTACATACCCACAGATAAATTGATGTTGTGCTTTGCGGCTGTTTAACCCTCCCCCCTCCTTTTTTCCTCTTTGCTCGCTAAAAAAAAAATAATTAAAAATTTCCAGAGGGGTCATCAGAGCCGAAAAAGGTTGGGAACCACTGCTCTATAACATGCTCTTGGCTCATACATCAGGATGATTGACAAGCCAGGAGTCTGCACAGATCTCTGCTTGTCCTGCCCTCACTTCCTGTATTTGGACTCCTCATAGAGACACAGACAATAGCTGCAGGGACATAAATATACACAATTTTTAACCAATGTATATTACAAATATACATATAATAGTATTATTTACATTATATAAAAAGTTTTTGTTGATGACAGGTACACTTTCCCCACACATCAATAACAAAACACCTTGGGCATCCATGATCCTGTCCACAGTTGTCCTTCCTTGAAGCACTTTAAGTAGGTACAAACCACAACATTCTGGGAACAGACCGGCCATTACGGAGATGCTCTGACCCCCGTCGTGTCGACGTCACAATTTCACCCCAGTCAGAGTTGCTCACATACCAACATTTGCCCATTTTTCCTGCTCCAGTCACTACATAATCCACATTCTGCACCTATCAGTGCTTTTAATGTTATGGCTGATCGGTCTATCGGTGTATAAAACGACATTTACTACTAAAAACACATGGTAAATCCTGACACCCGTCGTGCCGGTGACCCACCTCAAGGTGTTCAGTGATATGACCCCTTTGTCGCTCACATTGCCACAGGTGATGATATCCAGGCTCTTCAGGCTCTTCTGTAGGTTCTCTACCTTACTCAGCCTCTCCAGACAGGCGTCCTCGATGTACATACACTTGCATAGTTTTATCTCCTCAACATGCTCCAGACCATCTGAAAAGAACAAAGACCAAAAGCTGATGAGTCTAAAAACTCCTGCAGTACAGAACTTTAGGTCAAGGCAGAGTCTGACAGGACGGGGAGGGGGGGGGGTTTTGGGAGAGAAGTTTTTGCAGCTCATACACATTCTATGGCTGGGTGACAAAACAAAGGGTTAAATTTACAGCAGGAGGTCATATGGTGTCTAAAACAGTCAGTCCCTATCCACATGTATCTCCTCGTAGGACTACGCAAGACAACTACGACGAAGAAATGTACTCATGTAAACCCAATAGCCGATGATTTGTGAGAATAATAAAATGGCCGTCCTCACCTAAGTAGTCAAACCCTCTGTACATGATGCAGGACTCTGTGGCATCTATGCCCTGAATCTTGTATTGTTCCCGAGTCCCGGTTGGGAGTCCATTATAATCGTTCTGCCACTTGTCAAATCCTTTATAACGTACTTTAGCGCCACAACGCAAAAGCCATTCTGATGCAGCGCGGTCCGGTCCGGCCTCTTTTATGCGCTCATAATCGACCCTGTAAGAGAAGGAAAAGCATGAGGGTCCTCTGTGACCAAGCAACCTACCTGGCTAGCTCACAGATCTCTCCTAATAACTTTAAAGGGGTACTCCACTGGCCAGCGTTTGGAAGTAAATGCTTTGAATGCCGTTTTTCGCACTGCGTGGGTCAGCCACGCCCCTCATTACGTCATGGTCACGTCCCCCTCAATGCAAGTCAATAAGAAGGGGTGTGACGGACAAAGTGGACGAGACTTAAAGGGGATAGTCCAGGATTGAAAAACTAATCCCCTATCTTAAAAGGGGAACTCCGGAGCTCAGCGCTTGGAATAAACTGTTCCGAACGCTGGAGCCGGGAGCATGTGACGTCATAGCCCTTCCCCCCTCATGACGTCACACCCCACCCTCTCAATGCAAGTCTATGGGAGGGGGCGTGACGGCCGTCACGCCCCCTCCCATAGACTTGCATTGAGGGGGCGGTGCTATGACGTCACAAGCTCCCGGCGCCGGCTCCAGCGTTCGGAAGAATTTGTTCCAAACACTGAGCAGCAGAGCACCCCTTTAAGGACAGATTTGCCATAACTTATGCCACAGATTGGCATACATAATAGCACAAATCTATGCCTGCGTATAGCCAACTAGAGATAGCGGGAAGAACGGTCCGTCATATGAGCGTTCAGCAGACAGCTGCTGTGTGCTATAGGGTGCGGCAGGACTTGGCGCTGTGGGGGGATACACGCCCATGGATTGGCTTTAATCTCCTATATTCCTAATTACCATTGTGCTCTCAGCTGTAACTGTGTTTCTGCGCCGTTGCTCTGTATCCCGGATTAAGTTTAGTGATTATAGACAAAGTCTGAATAAGACTCAGATTTGATTACCTGTGCGCTCCAGATAAGAGGCCCCCGGTGTCTTATTGCTCTGAAGAAACGGACCAGGTACAGCTGTCTCCAGAGCTGAGTGACTCCAGATAAAAGATGGCAGGCGTGACCCAAGCGTGAGCCGCTGCCACAATAACGGTATTGTATCATATCATGTATGGAGGACGGGCATGGAGCTGCGACCGCTTACTGAGGGTTTATCACTCGACTCATCTAGGTCTCGAGATTATTACAGTGACGACAAAGCTGCCATCTGCCTCCATGCTTCAGCGGGAACAAACAAAAGCCTGGAGTGAAGGAGTGGTGCCTGCTTCTAATCCTTCCCTCTTATAAGAATTTACCAGCTCTTCAGATTACACAGTGGACTTTTCTTCTAAATGTATAGTACAGTGGTCCTCAACATACGATGGTAATCCGTTCCAAATGGACCATTGTATGTTGAAACCATCGCATGTTGAGGGATCTGTGCAATGTAATGTATAGGACAGTGGTCTACAACCTGCGGACCTCCATATGTTGCAAAACTACAACACCCAGCATGCCCGGACAGCCGTTGGCTGTCCGGGCATGCTGGGTGTTGTAGTTTTGCAACATCTGGAGGTCCGCAGGTTGTAGACCACTGTTAGAGGAAGTTGTACTCACCTGTCCCCACTCGTCACCGCTGCCCGGAATGTCACTGTCCATCGCTGCCGCCGCGTCCCCAAGGTGTCCCCGACGCTCCGGCAAGGCCTCTGCTTCCCAGGCATCTGCGCTCTCCGTCGCCGTCATCACGTCGCTACGCACTCCGCTCCACTCCGCCCGTTGGCTGTCCGGGCATGCTGGGTGTTGTAGTTTTGCAACATCTGGAGGTCCGCAGGTTGTAGACCACTGTTAGAGGAACTTGTACTTACCTGTCCCCGCCGCTCCAGACCAGTCACCGCTCGTCACCGCTGCCCGGGATGTCGTCATTCATCGCTGTCGCCGCGTCCCCGGGGTGTCCCCGACGCTCCAGCAAGGTCTCTGTGTGATCGTCAGCGGACCACACGGGGCACCGTAAACAGCTATCCGGTGGTAGCTGAAGCAGTCTGCACTGCCGGATAGCCGTTTATGCGATGGCCCCGACATACAAAAGCATCGTATGTTGATGCTGCCTTCAACATGCGATGGCCTCTGAGAGACCATCATATGGTGAAATGATCGTATGTTAGGGCCATCGTATGTTGAAATTATTGTATGTCGGGGCCATTGTAGGTCGGGGGGGGGGGGGGTCACTGTACTGGCAGGAAGATTGTGCCATTTAGGGTACGAATGCACTACGTTTCTGCCCCCGTTAACCGCATCTGTCGGTATCCTGCTGAAAACGGGATACCGACATATACTGTTAACGGGAGCAGCAACTACATTCACCTCTAGTGACACCTGTTCGGATACAATCGCTATTCAAGAGCATAACGGCCCCCGTCATGAGTCCACTTAAAGGGGTACTCTGGCCCTAAGACATCTTATCCCCTGTCCAAAGGATAGGGGATGTCTGATCGCAGGGGTCCTGCCGCTGGGGACCCCCGCAATCTAGCATGCAGTACCCATCTGTGAGCACTGCAGGAAGCGCTGGAGGCTCCAAGTCTTATGCCTCCCGACCATGGGGACGGTGTATCATGATGTCACGACTCCGCCCCCGTGTGACATCATGCCCCGCCCCCCCAATGCAAGTCTACGGCTGTCACGCCCCCTCCCATAGACTTGCATTGAGGGGGCGGGGCTGAGTGGTGACATCACGATACTCAGTCCCCGTGGTTGGGAGGCATAAGACTTGGAGCCTCCAGCGCTTCCTGCAGTGCTCACAGGTGGGTGCTGCATGCTAGATTGCGGGGGTCCCCAGCGGCGGGACCCCCGTGATCAGACATCTTATTCCCTATCCTTTGGATAGATGATAAGATGTCTTAGGGCTGGAGTACCCCTTTAAAATAGCACATACAAGTGAAACTCAAAATTTAGAATATCCTGCAAAGTTCATTTATTTCAGTAATGCAACTTAAAAAGGTGAAACTTTTATATGACTCATTACATGCAAAGCAAGATAGGTCAAGACGTGATTTGTCATAATTGTGATGATTATGGTTACAGCTCATGAAAACCCCAAAGCGCCCCCCCCCCCCAATTACTATGATTTGGGGAGCCATGTCATCTGCTGGTGTTGGTCACTGTGCTTCATTAAAGGGGTATTCCAGAAAAACACTTTTATTATATATCTCAACTGGCTCCAGAAAGTTTAACAGATTTGTAAATTACTTATATAAAAAAAATCTTAATCCTTCCAATAATTATTAGCTGCTGAAGTTGAGTTGTTCTTTTCTGTCTGGCAACAGTGCTCTCTGCTGACATCTCTGCTTGTCTCGGGAACTGCACAGAGTAGAAGAGGTTTGCTATGGGGATTTGCTTCTAAACTGGGCAGTTCCAGAGAAACGTGTCATCAGAGAGCACTTAGACAGAAAAGAACAACTCAACTTTAGCAGCTCATAAGTACTGAAAGGATTAAGATTTTTTTAATAGAAGTAATTTACAAATCTGTTTAACTTTCTTGAGCCAGTTGATATATATGAAAAAAAGTTTTTTCCTGGAATACCCCTTTTAGTCAATGCATCCGTCTACCAGGATATTCTGAAGCACTTTATTCTTCCTTTCCTTTTAAATTGCATTAAAGGGGTAATCCAGTGGAAAACATTTTTTTTATTTTTTATTTAAATCAACTAGTGCCAGAAAGTGAAACAGATTTGTAAATGAAAACGTGAAAATAAAATGTGTTTGTGGTGTCAGTGCGATGATGGTATAGTTATAGATGTCCTGCGGTACAGACTTTGTCTCTGTACCGCAGGACATCTAAAACTATACCATCATCGACACAATTAGCACTGACACCACAAACAGTGGCATAGCAGGGAACCACTAGTGTGTGTCACAGCAGCTGTCAGTAATCCCATACGCGCCAGTATTCAACACCTATTTGTAGTGTACTTAGACAGATTTGTAAATGACTTCTATTAAAAAAATCTTTACCCTTCCGGTACTTTTTAGCAGCTGTATGCTACAGAGGAAATTCTTTTCTTTTTGAATTTCCTTTCTGTCTGACCACAGTGCTCTCTGCTGACACCTCTGTCCGTGTCAGGAACTGTCCAGAGCAGCATAGGTTTGCAATGGGGATTGTCTCCTGCTCTGGACAGTTCCTGACACGGACAGAGGTGTCAGCAGAGAGCACTGTGGTGAGACAGAAAGGAAATTCAAAAAGAAAAGAATTTCCTCTGTAGCATACACCTGCTAAAAAGTACTGGAAGGGAAAAGATTTTTTAATAGAAGTCATTTACAAATCTGTTTAACTTTCTGGCTCCAGTTGAGTTAAAAAAAAAAAAGTTTTCCACTTTTGCACAATATTCTAATATTTCGAGTTTCACCTGTACATCCCAAAGTGTCACTAGACCACAGAAGTGAATGGGGTGCGCTGCTCCCATTAACAGCATGCGCCTGCATCCCTTTTTTCGTCAGGATGCCGACGGATACGTTTAATGGGGCAGGAATGTAATGTGTTTGTACCCTTAGCCGATATAAAGAAATACCCCAAATATTACAATGCTGTGATATGCCAAGAGCAGGGCCTCCCCTCCCCCCTCAGGCCCTGCACTGGGCATATTACAATGTCCAAGTTTTACGCGGAGCTTTCCTTTAATTGCACATAAGCTAAAGTGGTTGTAAAGATTTGATTATTTTACCCCTGCAGCCCCTTCAAACAGCTGATCGGCAGGAGTGCCAGGAGTCAGACCTCCACCAATCTAATATTGATGGCCTGTCCTGGGTGCTGAGACCCCTGCGGATCATGAGAACAAGTGGGAAGAAGCACTCAACAAAGCACTTCTCTCCCTTCTTGCTGCAAGAAACAGGCTACAAAAAAGTTTCTCAACCCAAAAAAATTTAATAATAATAATTTTTTTAAATGCCCCCAGAAGAGTTTTTAATTTGAGCAATCAATAGAGGTTGGGGAGGGGCAAATTTGCATTATTCAACAGGGGGCGACAGTGAGCATAAAAGAATAGAACAGTAGTCTCCAAACTGTGGACATTCAGCTGTAGCAAAACTACAACTCCCAGCATGCCCGGACAGCCGATGGCTGTCCGGGCATGCTGAGAGTTGTAGTTTTGAAACAAATCCACAGTTTTGGGACCATTAGAATATACAGAACATGAAATCTGCTCTCCTTCCAGTTTATTTTAATTTTTATGTATCAACTGGCTCCAGAAAGTTAAACAGATTTGTAAATTACTTCTATTAAAAAAATTCTTAATCCTTTCAGTATTTATGAGCTGCTGAAGTTGAGTTGTTCTTTTCTGTCTGATGACACGTGTCTCGGGAACTGTCCAGAGTAGAAGCAAATCCCCATAGCAAACCTCTTCTACTCTGTGCAGTTCCCGAGACAAGCAGAGATGTCAGCAGAGAGCAGTGTTGCCAGACAGAAAAGAACAACTCAACTTCAGCAGCTGATAATTATTGGAAGGATTAAGATTTTTTAATAGAAGTAATTTACAAATCTGTTTAATTTTCTGGAGCCAGTTGATTATTTATATATATTTATATTTATTTATTTTTTTCCTGGAATATCCCTTTAAATTCCACTAAACTGATTTTACATTGCACCCACTTTGACGTAATAAAATGGTGACTGATGCCGCTTACCTGTTAAATACGGCATTCAGCCAGCCCCAAAAGTGTCTGCACCCAGGAGGAGACGGAAGTTGCTTCTTAATATGGAGATAAGGCCGCGCGAACTGAAGAAATATCATAGCTATTGACCTAGAACAGACAAAGCAAAAGACAATAAGCGTGGACAACAACTCCCAGCATGTACTGCCAGTGGGAAAATACCGGGAGCTGTGAATGGTCATCTAAGTGATCTGTGTGGGTTTAGCTCACGGGACCCCACTATGTCCACATGTGTGATACTACCGCTCGGCCCACCTACCACACACTGACGGACGATCCTAAAGAACCCTATGAAAATTCTACAAAGTTCTGTAATACTAATTGTTTCCATCACAAACCCCATTCAAAATCTCTGCTTGCTTCCAGTGAATAAAATATTGTACTTTACATCCAAGGGCTGAAAACGTGGATCCTCCAGCTATCATTTCATTTCCATTCACTAGCAGAAAGCCGGGGTTGTTTCCATTCACAAGCAGAAAGCCGGGGTTGTTTCTATTCACTTGCAGAAAGCCGGGGTTGTTTCTATTCACTAGCAGAAAGCCGGGGTTGTTTCTATTCACTAGCAGAAAGCCGGGGTTGTTTCTATTCACTAGCAGAAAGCCGGGGTTGTTTCTATTCACTAGCAGAAAGCCGGGGTTGTTTCTATTCACTAGCAGAAAGCCGGGGTTGTTTCTATTCACTAGCAGAAAGCCGGGGTTGTTTCTATTCACTAGCAGAAAGCCGGGGTTGTTTCTATTCACTAGCAGAAAGCCGGGGTTGTTTCTATTCACTAGCAGAAAGCCGGGGTTGTCTCTATTCACAAGCAGAAAGCCGGGGTTGTTTCCATTCACTAGCAGAAAGCCGGGGTTGTTTCTATTCACTAGCAGAAAGCCGAGGTTGTTTCTATTCACTAGCAGAAAGCCGGGGTTGTTTCCATTCACTAGCAGAAAGCCGAGGTTGTTTCTATTCACTAGCAGAAAGCCGAGGTTGTTTCTATTCACTAGCAGAAAGCCGGGGTTGTTTCTATTCACTAGCAGAATGCCGGGGTTGTTGCTATTCACTAGCAGAAAGCCGGGGTTGTTTCTATTCACTAGCAGAAAGCCGGGGTTGTTTCTATTCACTAGCAGAAAGCAGGGGTCCTAAATTGTCAAAAACTAAAAAAATAGTTTCGTGTAGAACTGTTTGTTATATTAAAACAAATTCAAAATCCAATCACTCGCATATTGTAAAGGTTTGTCCATATCCAATAGCCTGGTACATACATATGATACCACAGCGCCATCTAATGGCCAGTAACCATTACTGGGAAAGATGTTGCCAGTCTCCATTCACTGTAATGGAGGGTGAGAGACTCTCTAGACCAGTATTCCCCAACCAGGGTGCCTCCAGCTGTTGCAAAACTACAACGCTCAGCATGCCCGGACAGCCTCTGGCTGTCCGGGCATGCTGGGAGTCGTAGTTTTGCAACAGCTGGAGGCACCCTGGTTGGAGAACATTGCTCTAGACCACTTTTCTACTAGTCAGGATCACAGACCCTTAAAGGGGTAGTCCAGTGGTGAAAAACGTATCCCCTATCCTAAGGATAGGGGATAAGTTTGAGATTGCGGGGGGTCCGACCGCTGGGGCCCCCTGCGATCTCTCTGTACGGGGGCCAGGCTCTCCAGCCAGATAGCGGGTGTCGACCCCCGCACGAAGCGGCGGCCGACACGCCCCCTCAATACACCTCTATGGCAGAGCCGGAGATTGCCGAAGGCAGCGCTTCGGCTCTGCCATAGAGTTGTATTGAGGGGGAGTGTCGGCCGCCGCTTCGTGCGGAGGTCGACACGCCCCCTTCCCGCGGGCTGTCGGGGCTCCGTACAGGAGATCGCAGGGGGCCCCAGCGGTCGGACCCCCGGCGATCTGCAACTTATCCCCTATCCTTAGGATAGGGGATAAGTTGTTCACCACTGGGTCACCACTGGACTACTCCTTTAACTAGTCACTATGGGGGGCTTTCACTATTTATTTATAGGAGGCACTGGGGTTGTTATCCATATATTTTGCAGAAGTAAGAAAATATTGGGGACCCTAAACTTGTTGATCTTATCCTATTAGTGATTTTTTTTCTGTTTGCTACGAGCTCTAAAAATCTGCAGCGGAATAAGCCCCGCACTGGTATCCTGAGCCGGGGGAAGTGGATGTTTGGCCGTCTCATCAGGCTCTGGTGGCCACAATCTGAGAAACTCTTGGCCCTATTAAAAGCTGTTGTCAAACCTGCCTTGCAAAAAAATTAAAATAAATAAATAAAAATTTTAAATGACAAAAAAGTGGTATGTTCCTCAAAATGATATCAATAAAAACTACAAGTCATCCTGCAAAAAAAATAACAAAAAACAAAAGCATCTGTAACTCCTAAAGGATGCACGGCCTACATGTATGCCCCCGTGCTCGCTCCTGGTCTACAAAGTGCGCTCAGGAGATGATAGAAGCCAGGACCCACAGCTAATGCCAGACATCGCCAATTGCGCCGATAACAGGCATTTACCCTTTAGACGCAGTGATCAAAGTTGATTGGTTCATCTAAAAGTGATAAAAATGCAGATCGGGACCACCGCAACAAAATCGCAGGGTCCTGATCAGCCGAGAGGACGGACGGAGGTCTCTAATCTGCCTCCGCAGCCTGTACTAATGGAGCACCAATGAGGCTCGGTTTCCACAAAGGTTTCTTTCTGGTGGTTTTTGGGACAGTGCTCTCTGCTGACCCCTCTGTCCGTGTCTGGAACTGTCCAGAGCAGGAGAGATTTGCTATGGGGATTTGCTTCTACTCTGAACAGTTCCTGACATGGACACCGGTGTCAGCAGAGAGCACTGTGGTAAGGCAGAAAAGAAATTCAAAAAGAAAAGAACTTCCTCTGTAGTATACAGCAGCTGATAAGTACTGGAAGAATTACGATTTATATATATATATATATATATATATATATATATATATATATATATATAAATATATATATATATATATATATATATATATATATATATATATTAGAAGTAATTTACAAATCTACTTAACTTTCTGGCACCAGTTGATTTTGAAAAATCTGTTTTTCACCGGAGTACCCCTTTAAAACGATTTCTCTGAAACAGGCGAATGTCTCAGAGTAACTCAGTGTCCCGGGATCACAATACCTGCACCTGTATTATTTATATGTAGTCGCTGTTGACTAGGGATGAGCGAACTTACAGTAAATTCGATTCGTCACAAACTTCTCGGCTCGGCAGTTTATGACTTTTCCTGCATAAATTAGTTCAGCTTTCCGGTGCTCCGGTGGGCTGGAAAAGGTGGATGCAGTCCTAGGAGACTCTTTCCTAGGAATGTATCCACCTTTTCCAGCCCACCGGAGCACCTGAAGGCTGAACTAATTTACGCAGGAAAAGTCATCAACTGCCGAGCCGGGAAGTTCGTGACGAATCGAATTTACTGTAAGTTCGCTCATCTCTAGTAGTCGCTAAACAGAACTGTGCAAAAGGAAAAGTGACATGGTTGTCCATAGCAACCAGACTTTAGGACTCAAAATAATAGCAACCATCTAATTGGTTGCTAAGGGTAACCCCTGCATTCTCCTCTTGCACTGGTCACGTGCACTGCAAAATGGCTAATAACCATGTTCTGATGTAACAAGACTATACGCCATAGAGACCGAGACACGGTATAGAGAATACTGTATACCATAGATGATGTGACAAGAGCGTCCATCAGCCGCCCCTGCTGTACTACCATGACAACCTCACCTCCAGCGCGAGCTGTCCCGTACACAGCGTAACGCCACGCCCCCTGCCCTTTCACCCTTATCACACTGCGCACTCTTGCCGAGCTTTACTTCCGGGTATCATCCTATTGGTCAGAGAACGTTCTCAGGTCTATTTCTATTGGTGGATGAGTTACAGCCTGTGTTTATCTCTCTAGAACACTGTGATTGGTTGAGAATACATGTCCCCTATTGGCTGAGAAGTTCCTGTTTAATTATGTTAGAAAAGGGCGCTCTGTGATTGGCTGGCGGGAGCACCGGGTGTCTCAGGTAACTCTGACATTGGAGGAGAATGGCCGGGCTCTGCTGTGCGAGGGTCTCCGGGGCCCTACAGCTGGGGTTGGGGGGCTTCAGGCTGTATGGTCATGGGGCCCGCTGTTACAGGTAAGTCTGTTGTCTGTGTTATTAGTTTAGTGTCTTTTCTAATGTTGTGGAACTACAAGTCCCAGCAAGTCAGGATTATTGCTGGACAGAGCAGCCTGGAATCATAACAAGTTGTCAATGGTTACAGTCGGCAGGTCGGTGTTTGACTGTCTGTCACGTGGTTATTGGTACGCAGGGTGTGATGCAGAGCAGTGCACTACAGATATTAAAAGGGCTTATCCAGGGAAAAGGGTTTTCTATAGATCAACTGGCCCCAGAAAGTTAAACAGATTTGTAAATTACTTCTATTAAAAAAATCTTAATCCTTTCAGTACTTCTGAGCTGCTGAAGTTGAGTTGTTCTTTTCTAAGTGCTCTCTGATGACACCTGTCTCAGGAACTGTCCAGAGTAGAAGCAAATCCCCATAGCAAACCAATTCTACTCTGTGCAGTTCCCGAGACAAGCAGAGATGTCAGCAGAGAGCACTGTTACCAGACAGAAAAGAACAACTCAACTTCAGCAGCTGATAATTACTGGAAGGATTAAGATTTTTTTTTTTTTTTTAAAGAAGTAATTTACAAATCTGTTTAACTTTCTGGAGCCAGTTGAGATATATAAAAATTATTTTTTCCTGGAATATCCCTTTAAGGAGTTATCCTAGAAAAAACACGGGATAGGTGATAAGTGTATGAATGCTGTGCATCTTTGGGACCCCAGTAATCAAAACAGCGGGGTTCCCATCTTTCTGTTCAAATGCAGTGGTGCACATATGTGTTGCTGCTTCTGTCTAGTGTTTCCCAACCAGTGTGCCTCCAGCTGTTGCAAAACTACAACTCCTAGCATGCCCGGACAGCCAAAGGCTGTCCGGGCATGCTGGGAGTTGTAGTTTTGCAACAGCTGGGGGCACACTGGTTGGGAAATACCGGTCTAGTCTATGGGACTTTGAAAGTTGTCTTATCAGAGCACGTGCATGATCGCTGCGCCATTCTTGTGCTTGGTGGGGACACTTGGTGATTTGGCACGTATCACAGGAGGCTGAAATAATAAACTACCTTTTATTGTCCTGTTTATTCCTTTTTAGTACCTATGATGTTGTCATTGTCGGAGGAGGACTTGTAGGACTTGCGTCTGCTCGGCAGCTCATCCTGAGTCATCCGAACCTTCGGTTTGCCATTCTGGAAAAAGAGAATGAGATAGGTGAGTTTACTAATGGTTAGTCCTAGTGCACACAGTACACTCAGTGAACTAGAGAACTGCATTTGGTATCCTGCGGGAACCCGCTGAAATACTTGCAGGCCACTGGCAGTAGTAGGTAGGTTTTAGACGGTCACACCCTATAGCTGCGGGGCTTGCTAATCCTGCGCACTCCAACACTGCAGAGAAGACCCCTCTGTTAGTTATACAGTGATCCCTCAACTTACAATGGCCTCAACATACAATAGTTTCAACATACAATGGTCTTTTCTGGACCATTGTAACTTGAAACCAGACCCAACATACAATTCTACAGACAGTCCAGATCTGTGAAACTTGTCAATGGCTGGAAGAACCGACCAATCAGAATGGACATTTCACTGGTAAAACACCTGTATTACTGAAGTGTATGCACTGACTGGTGTCTGGTAGCGCCCCCTACAGTACAGGGAGGAATTACATATTCTGTACTCTTTACCTGTGCCACGGTTAGCTGCTCCTTTGGACACTGGGTAAGTCCAGATCCATTTAACTTTTTTAGGACATTGCATGTACTGTACAGGACCCTGAAGAAGCTCCTGTCTAGAGATGAGTGAACTTACAGTAAATTCGATTCGTCACGAACTTCTCGGCTCGGCAGTTGATGACTTTTCCTGCATAAATTAGTTCAGCTTTCAGGTGCTTCCGTGGGCTGGAAAAGGTGGATACATACAGTCCTAGGAGACTCTTTCCTAGGACTGTATCCACCTTTTCCAGCCCACCGGAGCACTGGAAAGCTGAACTAATTTATGCAGGAAAAGTCAGCAACCGCCGAGCCGAGAAGTTCGTGACGAATCGAATTTACTGTAAGTTCGCTCATCTCTACTCCTGTCCTCTACATAGACAGTGATTACAGCTCCCAGCAGATCTTTCTTACTTTTATATTTAAGGACTTGATTCATCTATATTAGTTATCTAGTTATTTTTCTTTAATCCTCACTTTTTCCTATTTCTGGATGACATTTTGGTGGCTTCAGAACCAATTACCAGGTTTCCATAGAGTTATGGTCTCAACAGACAATGGTTTCAACATACAATGGTTGTCCTGGAGCCGATTAATATTGTAACTTGAGGGACCACTGTATTTCCCAGCAAATTTGTCAAGCCACTTTCCCTTTTTACCTCTCCCAGCGTCCAGAACGTAGCCAAACTCGTTAGGAAGAGTCTGACACTAGATAGTAATGCTGTGTGCTGCCTCTAGTGTCCGACGCTTGGCTGCGCTGCGTAATTGTACATCGCTTGTGTACTACGGCCACGGTGCTGCACCGCTCAGCCCTAAGGTAAAGGGATAGACGGACTTTCATCAGTATGACCAGGTACACATAGCTGCCTTAAAGGGGGTTATCTAGGATTATAAAAACAGTGGAGTATTACTAGGGGGGGGGTGATCTGTATGTGGTTAGATGCACCTTACCTTGAGTGGTTGTGCTAAGGGCACAACACCTTGAAGTGCCTGTAGACTCAATGTAGTCAGTAATAGATGGGCAGCTGCCTCGGTGTCCTTCACCGTGACTTCTAGGGACCGGTGCAGGGGTATGAAATTGGAGAAGAAAATTCAGACACGTCCGAATTTTCTTCTCCAATTTCAAATATGAAAGTGTTGGCCCTTTTAAAAAGTCATGAGGAAGAACTTATAAACGGGGATCAGGAAAAAGCAAATATATTAAACAAATTCTTCTCCACTGTATTCACCGAGGAAAATGAAATGCCAGGTGAAATAAAGCGAGATAAGGTAAACTCCCCAGTACAGGTCATCTGTCTAACCCAGGAAGAAGTACAGGTCATCTGTCTAACCCAGGAAGAAGTACAGTGCCACCTACAAAAAATCTAAATAGACAAATCACCAGGTCCAGATGGCATTCCCCTCCTGTGTTCTAAAGGAATTAAGTAATGTGATAGACAGACCCCTATTTTTAATATTCAGGGAAGGTTCCCCAGGACTGCCACATGGCAAATGTGGTGCCAATATTTAAAAAGGGGTCAAAAGGTGACGCAGGGAATTATAGGCCTGTTAGTTTAACCTCCGTTTGTATGTAAATTGTTTGAGGGTTTTAAATGAATGACCCCGTATCAGTATGGCTTTATGAGGGATCGTCAAACTAACCTGATCGGCTTTTATAAGGAGGTGAGCTCCAGACTGGACCAGGGGGAATCGCTGGATGTCGTATATCTGGATTTTTCCAAGGCATTTGATACGGTGCCACATAAAAGATTGGTGCATAAAATGAGAAGGATGGGGCTGGGGGACAATGTGTGTAAGTGGGTAAGTAACTGGCTCAGTGATAGGAAACAGAGGGTGGTTATTAATGGCACTTATTCTGATTGGGTGACTGTTACTAGTGAGTACCACAGGGGTCAGTCTTGGGTCCTATTCTATTTAATATATTCATTAATGGCCTTGTAGAGGGATTGAATAGTAAAGTGGCAATCTGCAGATGATGCTAAACTCTGTAAAGTGGTCAACACAATAGGGGACAATGCACTGTGTATAGTAGAGAACACAATTGAGGACAGTGCACTGTTACAAATTGATCTGGATAGGTTGGAGGTTTGGCCTGGAAAGTGGCAGATGAGGTTCAACACTGATAAATGTAAGGTAATGCACATGGGGAGGAAAAATCCGAGCTGGGATTATGTATTAAATGGGAGAACACTTGGAACGACTGATGTGGAAAAGGATTTAGGAGTCTTAGTTAACAGTAAATTTAGCTGTAGTGACCAGTGTTGGGCCGCCGCTGCCAAGGCAAATAAAATCATGGGGTGCATCAATAGGGGCATAGATGCCCACGGCAAGGAAATAATTCTACCGCTGTACAAATCAGTAGTCAGACCACACATAGAATACTGTGTACAGTACTGGTCAGACCACACATGGAATATTGTGTACAGTACTGGTCAGTCCACACATAGAATACTGTGTACAGTACTGGGCACCAGTGTACAAGAAAGATATAGTGGAGCTGGAGAGGGTTCAAAGACGGGCAACCAGAGTCATACGGGGAATGGGAGGAATAAAGTACCCAGAAAGATTATCAGAATTAGGGTTATTTAGTTTAGAAAAAAGAAGGCTTAGGGGCGACCTAATAACTATGTATAAATATATCAGGGGACAGTACAGAGATCTCTCCCATGACCTATTTATACCCAGGACTGTATCTATAACAAGGGGCATCCTCTACGTCTAGAGGAAAGAAGGTTTCTACACCAACACAGACGGTGATTCTTTACTGTAAGAGCAGTGAGACTGGGGAATTCTCTCCCGGAGGAGGTGGTCATGGGGGACTCTGTAAAAGTATTCAAAAGGGGTCTGGATGCATTTTTGGAGAGTAATAACATTACAGGTTATAGATACTAGATGTATAGGGACAGAACGTTGATCCAGGGTAGAGATGAGTGAACTTACAGTAAATTCAATTTGTCACGAACTTCTCGGCTCGGCAGTTGATGACTTTTCCTGCATAAATTAGTTCAGCTTTCAGGTGCTCCGGTGGGCTGGAAAAGGTGGATACAGTCCTAGGAGACTCTTTCCTAGGAATGTATCCACCTTTTCCAGCCCACCGGAGCACCTGAAAGCTGAACTAATTTACGCAGGATAAGTCATCAACTGCCGAGCCGAGAAGTTTGTGACGAATCTAATTTACTGTAAGTTCGCTCATCTCTAATCCAGGGATTTATTCTGATGCCATATTTGGAGTCAGGAAGGAATTTTTACCTCCTAGTATGAGGCTTTTTTGCCTCCTCTGGATCAACTCAGTAGGGACTCATTAGGGTTATAGGTTGAACTTGATGGACTCTGGTCTTTTTTTCAACCTTATGAACTATGTTACAGCCCTGAAAACAGGACGGAGAAACCAAGGGTAAATAGTATGTAACCTAGCCGGGACCATATACGTTCTATGCAACACCTTGATAGAGGTTTCTGCCAAAGACACCTGCCAACTGCCCTTGCTGATGGATTCACAGCAGGCGTGCCATTACGGGAGAGAGAATTCAGTATGGATATTCTCCCAGTCCACCATGAATTTAAGTTTCCGATCCTTAGGGGAAGGGGAGTTAAATTGTGTGTATAGAGGATAGAAGGCCCAGGAGGCCAAGGGAATAGAGAGAGTAAGCCTCAAAAAAGGTCAGAGTAACCTCAAAATGTCTACTGGATAACCCCTTTAATGCTCACCACCAGTGCCCTCTGACTTTGCTATAGTACCTGAGGGTGCAGATATGATCAGCATAGAAAAGCCAGGTAAGACTGTCTCGCCCAGCTTTTCCAGGAACCGTCTCCTGAATGGCATATATGCTTATATCGGTGTGTGATTGTCAGACCCTGTAATGATTACAGGGTCACACCCAGCTTTCCAAGGCTCGTGAATGGCACATCTGCTTAGTACCACATGGCCAGTTGGCCACTATTACTAGCCCCTGTTCTGAAGTGTCCCTGTGCATAAAGTGATACAGACATAAAAGCAGGATGAGACACTGGCATATCTGCATAGAACTGTATAAATTTATTTGTGCACAGGCACACTTCAGAACTTATATAAAAGTCCCTGGGGAAAAAAACAAAAAACGCCAAGCACATAAACATTTGGCTGAACCGAACCTTCATGTCTATGCAGGTATAGGGTGAGGTTGTGGTCCGTTCTACAAACCATTGTTTGGTGTATGGGACTTGTCCTGAACAGGGTCACCATTCTGTGGCACTTGCTTTCATTTACATTGACTGTAGCAGAGATCTCTACTCTGAAGACCTACCAGGCCAAGGGAGCTGTCTGAATGTGATGCTTTGCTGACGTTCTGTCTACATGTCCTGTGTCCCCCCAGCTTCCCATCAAAGTGGTCATAACAGCGGTGTGATTCACAGTGGAATATATTACACTCCAGGATCGCTGAAGGCCCGGCTGTGTGTGCGAGGGGCGTCCTTGCTCTATGAATACTGTGACCTAAAAAGAATTCCCTACAAGCAGTGTGGAAAGGTATATACGATATGCTGCAGTGGAGGCCTGAAGAGGCTAACATGCTTTATCCTCGTGTCTTTAGTGACAGTGTTTGTGTCTTTTCTCTGCAGCTTATAGTAGCTGTCCAACACCAGGAGATACCGAGACTACAAGCCTTGTATGAGAGAGGGTTGCAGAACAATGTGCCAGGACTTCGGATCATCGAGGCAAGAGAAATTAGGGAAAAAGAGCCCTACTGCAAGGTAAGAAGCGGGGTCATGTGTCCCTCTTGGTTCTGTAAAAAGTTTATATTTATGTTGTAGAAACCAAATAGAGATACGTTTAGAGGACACAGTCAGGCTAGTCCGTATATATATATATATATATATATATATATATATATATATATATATGAGACAATCAGTGAACTCATAGGGATGAACAGGACAGCAGCCGGATAATTGTGTGAAGTTACTACTGAACGGGGTGCAAAGCTAAAAAGTAGCTAGACAATATACAAAAATCCAGTATAGAGAATGAAGCTTGCACTCACCGTTCCTGTAGGATATTTCATACGGTCATTCCATTCCGGCAGGGAGACTGCATTGATGTGGGGTGCTCAGAGGCTAACAGGCTTTTTCGCACAATAGGTGTGCGCTTCTTCCGGCCGGAAGGCCGGAAGAAGCACACACCTATTGTGCGAAAATGGCTGTTAGCCTCTGAGCACCCCGCATCAATGCAGTCTCACTGCCGGAATGGAATGACCGTTCCTGTAGGATATTTCATGCTGTCATTCTGTTCCAGCAGGGAGACTGCATTGATGTGGGGTGCTCAGAGCCTAACAGCCGTCTTCGCACAATAGGTGTGTGCTTCTTCCGGCCTTCCGCACACCTATTGTGCGAAAAAGCCTGTTAGCCTCTGAGCACCCCACATCAATGCATTCTCCCTGCCGGAATGGAATGACCGTAGGAAATATCCTACAGGAACGGTAAGTGCACGCTTCATTTTCTATACTGGATGTTTGATATTTATGTTGTACTCCCCTTCCTGCCGGAAGAAGCACACCCCTATTGTGCGATAACGGCTGTTAGGCTCTGAGCACCCCGCATCAATGCAGTCTCCCTGCCGGAACGGAATGTCCGTATGAAATATCCTACAGGAACGGTGAGTGCAAGCTTCATTCTCTATACTGGATTTTTGATATTTATGTTGTACTCCCCTGTCAACTTACATACATTTCTAGACTGAATAACAGAGGAAAGACATAATACAGTTTTCCAAAGAAAGATGCAGTAGAATTTTTGTTTCATGGGGAATACGAGTATTTACTAATCCTGACACTGCTATAGACCCGTCCTCTTTAGTAATGTAGCAGCTTGGTTATGTGACCTTAAATGTCGATCAGTTGTCCTCTATGTTGGCAGCATATGATAGAAGAGGGGGCACTGAAATTAAGGATATAGGGGGAGATTTATCAAAACCTGTGTAGAGGAAGAGCAGTGCAGTTGCCCCTAGCAACCAATCAGATTGCTTCTTCATTATTCACAGGCCTGAAAGAAGCGATCTGATTGGTTGTTATGGGAAACTGCACTGCTCTTCCTCTACAGAGGTTTTGATAAATTTCCCCCATACTGTTTTTTTTATTAGATAATTTTTTAAGCTTCCTATTATTAGTTTCTAATTGAGTCTGTATGTCCTGCTTGCCATGCTCATGCATATAGGGGGGAGCTTGTGTGTCCTTCTTGCCAGCCCATGCTTACAGGGGGGGGGGGGGCTTGTGTTTTCTACTTGCCCTACCCACACTTATAGGGGGGAATCGTGCGAGTTGCCTTTCCCACCCATGTTCATAGGGAGAACGCTTTGTGTCGGGCTTTATCTTCCCACACTTCTAGAACAAGGCTTTATGTCCTGCTTGCCTCTCCCCCACACACAGTGATTGACTGACTGATTTTTCTGCCAGTTTGTACATAGAATCATTGTACATTTAACTCTTTACATTACAGGGTATATTGGCACTGGACTCTCCATACACAGGAATTGTGAATTACAGACAGGTAGCTCAGTCCTACAGCGATGATTTCTGTGATGCTGGCGGTAGCGTCCTAACAGGATTTGAAGTGTCCGATATAAAGATGGTAAATGAGAGCCCAGCAGGATCAGAACAAGGTGAGTCAATATAAAGATCTAAGGGATTTTCTCACAAGTAACAGTAATTACCTATCTGCAACATGTGATACCATTCACTCTTGTAGGCTTGTATACAGTGTCTAGACTCCTCCGTAAATCTCCTCATATAAGCAGGCGACCATATCAGAGGGGACGTAGGGCAGGGATCCCACGTTCCATCTGATAGACTTCTACGCAGTTACTTTATTGACTGCAGGGGGAAAACCATTGCTCCCCATTGGGGAATATGATGAACTTATTTAAGTATATAAATGGCCCATACAAAACAGGTAAAACCCCCTCAAAAGACAAGGGGGCACTCTCTTTGTTTGGAGGAAAAAAGCTCTTAATTTCCATTGCAGCAGAAGTGAGCAATATATTTTATCAATGTAAAATCTTGTCTTCTGTTTCACCCTAGGCTTGGAATATCCAGTTATTATCAGGAACACAAAGGTAATGTAACATGTAGTTAGAATCCTGTGGAAAAAATAAATAAAACATGTAGACAACCCATCCCAAGGAGTCTGGGCCGGGGTACAGTTGCCAGACTACATGCAGCTGCACAGTTCTCCTGCATAATACATGGTTGCTTTGAGCCTGCTAAAATACTTTTGCTGCAGTTCTCCTCTCTGTCCAATAGAGGGGGCTCTGAGTACTCAACACTTGCTTTCAGTCAGTTATTTTAGAATCTAGTGTAATGGTGTGGCTCATTACTGTGCCCCCTCCTTACATTATCCTTGTCCATCCTTTGCTGTAGGTACACCATACACAGTACTTGTTATATGCATATCTCTTCATTGCAGGGAGAAGAAGTTCATTGTAAGTATGTGCTGACCTGTGCTGGTCTCTTCTCAGACCGCGTGTCCCAGATCAGCGGATGCAGCTCAGAACCTCGCATCGTTCCTTTCCGAGGAGATTACCTGGTGCTGAAGCCAGAAAAGTGTTATCTAGTTAAAGGGAACATCTACCCAGTAGGTACCATCTTTAACATTTTGATCACTGGTTGGAAGAAAATTTTCACTCACTATTTGAACAACAAGGGAGATCTCCTGTGAAAATTAACTTATCCCCTATCCACAGGATAGGGGATAAACAGCCGATCGCAAGGGGTCCAATGATGGGAAAAGGACCCCACCACGATAACCCGGATGGGACCCGGTGCTCCTTGAGGAGTGCGTGCTGCATCCGGCACGCTCTCCATTCATTAATATTGGAGCGCCAAAAAGACCCAAGTACAGCACTCTGGCATCATCTGCGCTCCCATACAAATGAATGGAGCTTGTGCCGTCTACTGGTAGACGATAGTTGCTCCTTAATGAGGGAACCTGGGTCCTGTCCCGGATATCACAGGGGGGTCCCAGCGGTCCAACCCCCGCAATCAGCTACTTATCCCCTATCCTGTAGATAGGGAATAAGTACATTTTTGCCTGAGTTCTCTTTTAACATGTTGAGTAGCTTTGAATAAGACTATTTTTAGTCTTTTGTGATGTTTTCTACTCCGGTTACAGTGGTCCCTCAAGTTACAATGTTGGGTCCAGGACGACCATTCTATGTTGAGACCATAACTCTATGGAAACCTGGTAATTGGTTCTGAAGCCCCAAAATGCCATCCAAAAATAGGAAAAAGTGAGGATTAAAGAAAAATAAGTAGATAAATAATGCAGATAAAGCAAATCCTTATATATAAAAGATCTGCTGGGAGCTGTAAATCACTGTCCATCTAGAGAACAGGAGCTTCTTCAGGGTCCTGTACAGTACACGCAATGTCCTGAAAAAGAAAAATGGAGCTGCCCTCACCTGGTGTCCAAAGGAGCAGCTAACCCTGGCACAGGTAAAGAGTACAGAACATGTAATACCTCCCTGTACTGTAGGGGGCGCTACCAGACAGCCAGTCAGTACATGCACTTCAGTAATACAGGTGTTTTACCTGTGAATGCCCATTCTGATTGGTCAGTTCTTCCGGCCATTGACATGTTTCACAGATCTGGACTGTCTGTACATTGTATATTGAGTCTGGTTTCAAGTTACAATGGTCCAGAAAAGACCATTTTATGTTGAAACTATTGTATGTTGAGGCCATCTTAAATTGAGGGATCACTGTACATTGAGAATTAAGCAGCTCATAATGTGTTGTGCATGGATCCAGATCAGCGCTGAGCCTGTTATCTATCTTTAATCGTTGATGATCTTTACAGTTCTCTCTATATTGGGCTCTAGGTTCCAGATCCACGCTTTCCTTTTCTGGGGGTTCACTTTACACCTCGCATGGATGGGAATGTTTGGCTTGGGCCAAACGCTGTGTTAGCCTTTAAAAGAGAAGGGTACAGACTGTGTGATTTCAACACCAGAGATTTTGGAGAAGCCGTCACATACAGGTAGAATCCTGGTTATTTCCTATAATTTTAACCCTAGTGGTGTAGTTTATCACCTGCTCTAAATATCCTGCTCTTAAGTTTCCTATTATTATTATTACCAAGAGTAACTAGTAACAACTAACTTTGCTTTTTTTGCAAAATTGCAGCAAAATCATTGCATTTTGCTTTGAGTTTTATGGTAATTGCTGCAATAACTTGCAATTTGACCCTTACGACTCTTCAGACATGCAGGCTGCCACTCAGTTTGTCCAGGGACAAGGGACCTCTGTTTTCATGATCGGTGGGCTTCTCAGTGGACAGAATCCCTCCAATCACCTAGTTATCATTATCCTGTAGATAGTAGATAACCCCTATAAGAACACTAGCTGATAGGAGGCTGACTTTTCTTATATTTCAGTGGCCTTCGAAAATTGGTGCTTAAGAACTTGGTGTATGGTGTTGGCGAGATGTATCGAGCGCTGTTTCTACGAGCACAGCTGAAGGAGTTGCAGAAGTTCATCCCGGAGCTGTCAATCAATGACATTCTAAGGTGAGGTCCATATGTGTTGAAATGGGGGAAAAAAAATGTACAGTATACTTGAGGAAACCCTGCTCTTATGCTGTGTTCACACACATTTTTTGTGTGGGTAAAGATGTGTTTTTATTTATTTATTTATTTTCTGGGGCTCCATTGCTAATTGGCATCTTTGCACAATGGAGACCAGCTATTAGCAATGGAAGCTGATACAACGGGTATCTCTGGAACCAGACCACACATCCAGGTAAGTGGTTCCTCGTAATCCGGTTCACCTGCACATGTATTAGGTTTAATTCGGGTGAACTGGCTCAGTTTCCTTTTAACTTGAAAAAGACGTCTGTTTTTGAACTGTGAAATAGCCAAATAACAGATGTTGTGTGTTTTTTTTTATTTATTTATTATTTTTTTTGGTACAAAACATGGCTGGAAAAAAAAAAATTTGCACAGAGTCTTGCACGCAGCACCAGCACGCGCAGCTGTGAAATTGCAGGCAGGAAAAGGCCATGCATTTAAAAGGTGGCAAATCCAGGTGCAATCTACAATTAAATGCTCGCTGCTTTTGGCCACTGTTTAAAGCAGCACGGTCAGGTCATACCTGCAGTTCACATCTGGATACGTATGCTAGGGCTAACATAAGAGTGCCATTACAGTCCAGGGACGGCTGCCCAGAGATGTTGTCTTTCTCTTGCAAATCAGTTCTATATCAAGTGTTCAAATTTCAGCACCATGAAAAGCCAAAATAATTTTTTCTGTTATCCTTTGGTCTCCTGTCTGTCTATGGGCCCTATAACTGTTATATGGGCTGTTTCAGTGTGTTAAAGGGTATTCCAGGAAAAAACTTTTTTTTTTTTTTTCCAATATCAACTGGCTCCAGAAAGTTAAACAGATTTGTAAATTACTTCTATTAAAAAATCTTAATCCTTCCAGTAGTTATCAGCTGCTTAAGTTGAGTTGTTCTTGTCTGTCTGACAACAGTGCTCTCTGCTGACACCTCTGCTTGTCTCAGGAACTGTCCGAAGCATTAGAGGTTTTCTATGGGGATTTGCTCCTACTCAGGACTCGCGCTCTCTCTTATTTTGTCCACAGTGCTCTCTGCTGACACCTGATGCCCGTATCAGGAAATGTCCAGAGCAGGAGAAAATCACCATAGCAAACCTATGCTACTCTGGACAGTTCCTGAGCACAAGACAAAAAAGAAATTCAAACAGAAAAAAAATTCCTCTGTAGCAAACAGCTGCTAAAAAGCACTGGAAGGGTAAAGATTTTTTAATAGAAGTAATTTACAAATCTGTATTAACTTTCTGGAATCAGTTCATTTAAAAAAAAACGTTTTTTACCGGAGTACTCCTTTAAAGGGGTTATCCAGGAAAAAACTTTTTTTTTATATATCAACTGGCTCCAGAAAGTTAAACAGATTTGTAAATTACTTCTATTAAAAAATCTTAATCCTTTCAGTACTTATGAGCTTCTGAAGTTTAGGTTGTTCTTTTCTGTCTAAGTGCTCTCTGATGACACCTGTCTCGGAACCCCGCCCAGTTTAGAAGAGGTTTGCTATGGGAATTTGCTTCAAAACTGGGCGTTTCCCCGAGACACGTGTCATCAGATATTTCTTAGACAGAAAAGAGCAACCTTAACTTCAGAAGCTCATAAGTACTGAAAGGATTAAGATTTTTTAATAGAAGAAATTTACAAATCTGTTTAACTTTCTGGAACCAGTTGATATATAAAAAAATTTTTTTTTCCTGGAATACCCCTTTAAAGTTACTCCACTTTAGAAACCTTGTCCCCCTATCCACAGGATAGAGAATAAGTGGCTGATCACGAGGGGTGTGACCTTTTGGGCCCCCCTGGAATCTCCTGAATAGGGCCCGGCTCTCAATTGTGAATTCACGAGTTTGTTGCTGCTTCCCCCTTTGAGAACTCCGGCCCCCCACCTTCCAAGACGCACTTGTGCTGAACAGCAGTGACTGTCTGCTCAGCCCATTGTTTCCCAACCAGGGTGCCTCCAGATGTTGCAAAACTACAACTCCCAGAATGCCTGGACAGCCGAAGGCTGTCCAGGCATGCTGGGAGTTGTAGTTTTGCAACATCTGGAGGCACCCTGGTTTGGAAACACTGGATCACCGGCTGAGACAGAACCCCCTATTGCAAAACTACAATTCTCAAAATTCCCTGAACGGAGCTCAGTCAAGGAATTTTGCTATAGGCTGCAAACTATTTGGGTTCCCCAATCTACGGCTCTATAGCTGCTACAAAACTGCAACTTCCAACATGTTGGGGTTTATAGTTTTGCCGTAGCTAGAGAGCCACAGATTGCGGAACGCTGGCATAACTGCTTACAAGTCACATGACGCGTCAGGCAACACTTGAGAGCTATATTGCAGCTCAGTATATAGTGGTGGTGGGGGTTGTATAAATTGGGATATGTGACCATTAAAAAAACAATATTTTTTTATTATTATTTTGTGCTATTGCAAATGCAGAAAATAATCTCTTTCATTCTTGCATCCAGTCATGTTGTTTGGTTGATATTGCGTCAGGTTTGTTTCCATTATTGACTTATTATGTTAACCCTTTGTTCCTCTAGGGGTCCCTCCGGAGTACGAGCTCAGGCCCTGGATCGCGACGGTAACCTGGTAGATGATTTTGTTTTCGATGGAGGTTCTGGAGAAATTGCAAATCGCATTTTGCACGTGAGGAACGCCCCATCCCCTGCTGCTACCTCATCTCTGGCGATAGCGGAGATGATCGCTGCTGAAGTGGAAGAACGATTCAACCTGTGAAGGAGTCTTATTACAGCCGCGTCATTGACTGTTGTTCAAGTCTGCTGTCACTGAATGAACTGGAACTTTTTGGGGTTTTTACAGATCCACAGAATTTTTTTTTTTTTTTCCCAAAAGGAACTTTGATGTACAGCCAGTATGAATACTTTGATTCTGTCTCAGCAGAGTATATACAGTACACAAAATACTCTTGATGCTCTGTGGAAAAGGACGTCTGGCTCAGAGTAGTTAGTGTGACTACATCCTTTACACTTTTATAGGGCTTAAAGGGGTACGCCGCTGCTCAGCATTTGGAACAAATTGTTCCAAACGCTGGAGCCGACGCCGGGTCATAGCCCCCCGCCCCCAACACTCACTCCCCGCCCCTTCAATGCAAGTCTATGGCAAGTCCACACCCCCTCCCATAGACTTTCATTGAGGGGGCGGGGCTATGACGTCACAAGCTGCCGGCTCCAGAGTTCAGAACAGTTTGTTCTAAACGCTTAGCAGCGAAGTACACCTTTGATGACCTACCAAAGGGGTACTTTGCTGCTAAGCGTTTGGAACAAACTTGTTCATTACAGCATTCATGGAACTTTTACCATTACAGTGTTCCCCAACTGGTGCCAAACTACAATCCCTACCATGCCCTGACCCCGGCATTCAGGGGCTCTTGTAATTTTGTAACCTCTGGAGAGCCACGGATTGGACATCAGTGCAATATTGAGTTCAACTCATGGAGCAGAAGTCAAGAAGCTCGTGACTGTCCTGTATTGAGCATTGAAAGCTGAGATTACAAGTAGTCTTTGGCCTTACACTGCCACTCTAAATTAGGGGGGGGGCAATGGATGAACAGTTATTCATGCTAATAGCTTTGCTTCTCCATTCACCCACAATGACACTTGGCTGGCCTAAGTGTACTAGTTATTTTAATATGGGAAGAACAGATAGGAAATTGCATACACCTCAGGTGCCATTCATCTTTTGGGGGGGGGGGGGGGGGAAGCAAGTTTGATGATCCTTGTTGGACAGTAATCTTAAATGTAGCAAGACAAGCTCACCCTGGGTGGTTGTGTAGCTTCATACACAACAATGATGATAGCATAAAGATGGTAGGTCGTCTGCTGCCCTCCAGTCACTGGTAAATGCAATGGACAGGGATGGCTTCGAGGAAAGATCCGACTCAAACTGCGCTGACCGAGCACAACAAGGGAGGATAAAAAAAAAAAGGACTTTATTGACCAAGATGCAACGTGTTTCGCTGCGCATGCGCAGCGAAACGCGTTTCATCTTGGTCAATAAAGTCCTTTTTTTAACCTCCCTACCTTGTCGTGGTCTGTCAGCGCCGTTTGAGCCGGGTCTTTCCTCGAAGCCATCCCTGTCCATAGTAATCTTAAATGGGCACTGTTGTTTTAAAAAAAACTTTTAACATGTTTTTAGAGAGGTGTCAAAAGTTTTGATCAATCAGTGTCTAAGTGTTCAAACTTTGAGTGATGGTTATAATGAGCCAAGAGAAGCAAGTGTTTGGCAAGATGTGGATTCGTCCCATTATGTCACTGAAAGGGAATATCCAAGGGTATGCCTCAGAATTCTGCTGCAGATTCCATAGCAGATTTTACCATGAACATAGCCGTTGGCTTCATGTTGTTTCTATAAGTTCTTATAAACTTCCACGCCCAAACACGTGAGTGGAGAGGAAGGTGAACTTTGGGCACCCTTTAGTGATTTGTAGGGGTTTTGGTGATGTGGCCCCTTCTGATTATACATCATTGTATTTTGTTGTATGTAAATGTTTCTATCGACTGCAAACAGAGGTGTTTGAAACTTTACTCTTGGTCCCTTTGCTTTTGGTGCTGTCACTTTAACTACTAGGATTGGTTGAAAAGTTTTTTTTCTTTTGGGAAAACCACTATAGTAAGAAATCCGTTGTACTCGTCAGTAGATGTGGGAATGAACCATCATAATTATGGAATTCATGGGGTTATCCTAAGCTTAAAAGATATCCCTTAGGGTACGAACCACTCCCTTTAATCGTATGCGTCAGCATCCCGTCAAGAAGTGGATGCCCGATGTATAGTTGTAACGGGAGCAGCGGACCCCATTCACAGCCCCAACTGTGAGTCTGTTTAGGATACATTCACACATACTGGAGCCTGTGCAGATTTCATGCGCAGGATTTGTAACTGCAGATTAGAAGCTGTGCTCCTTCATTTAGTTTACATTGAAATCTGTAGCAGAAAATCCTGTGCATCAAATCTGCGTACGTGTGAATGTACCCATAAAATGGTGCATACGTCCTGCACTAGGGGTGACTCAGTTCAGGCCATAGAAGTGAATTGGATATGTAGGCATCCCTATGAATACAATTAACTGGGGCACAAACATAGTGGCCCTCATTTACTAAGAGTGTTGTGTAGGTTTCTTTGTGGGTTTTAATTCCCTACAATTTATTTTCCACGGTATTTACTAAGGTTTCCCTACATTTTCCACTTTCCCTATACTTTGCTTTTTTTTTATTTATTTTTTTACACATGCTCTGATCTGTCTGGTTTTCCTCAGTTCAAGTCCACCACATTATGTTTAAACGTTCGAAAAGGGGCGCGTTTCCGACATTTTCACAAAAAAAACAACATATTTACTGAGACCACGCCCCCTTTTCCAGCGGCCACGCCCTTTTTGCAGGTTTTCTTAGTAAAATGGAGAGTTAGTCAGGTGCAGACAGAATTTCTGGCACAATGCGACAGAATCTGGCGCACAACCCGAAAAAACATGTCTGGTTTGCAATATTAAATGAGGGCCAGTGTGTTCCTACCCTTATTCTCTGGGAATCCACCCTATGTATAATTAAGGTGGATACTGCTAGATATTGTGAATACAGCTTGGGGAATTCCAGTATATATTTTTTTATGTTTCTGGGGACATGGTAAAAATATTTTTTTTTAAAAAGAAGGCTCCCCACTGATTTTAAACCCTTGACCACGGGTCTGATGAGCTAAATTGTCAGCTGTAATTTTGGGTCATCAGACCCATGGTCAGGCGAGGACTTGAGTCCGTAAGGCCTTTATCACACGGAGGAATCCAGTTGGAAAGATTCCACCCAGAAATTCCTTTGCAGCAGAGTCACATTGTTTTCTTTTTTTTTTTTTTATCAAGTTTCTTTTTATTGTTTTCCAAAGTAAGTTAACAAGCTTACAGAAAAAAAAGGTGTATAAGGCATATCAAACAACACAAGTGCAATTGGGCAGACGCAGCTGCCCATCGAACAAGTCATTGGAAGTGAAGATAGCAATTATTGTCAGCGTACAAAATAGTGCTTCCAATACATGAACAAGTATGAACTCAGTTCTATTAAGAGTCACATTGTTTTCAATAGGATTCTGCAGCACCGTGCACACGGCAGAACTTCCGTGCATCTGGTGCAGATATTCAAATTCCAGGTTTTTACGAAATAATTGGCATGTCAATTTTTTCGGTGGAATCTGCTCAGAAATGCATTGCCATTTATGGAGACAGCGCATTTCTGAACGGTCCTAGAACCAGCATCTGGGGACCCGCTATTTGCAAAATATCCGCCAGTGTCCTGGGTGGACATTCCTTAAAAATACCACCATGGAAACATAGCCTAAAACGGATGGTAGTTACTACTACTAAGACTAGTCAATCCAGCAGGACCTGCCTGCCCAGCCAATCCTTATCCTTACTGGTGTCCAGGTCTCTGTCAGTTATTGTTCAAAGCCTGCTAAGAGGCGGTGAACATGCCCAGACGAGCACTCAACTAAGTAACAATCAGAAGTCTTGTAGAGGGTGAATGACGTTCCTTGGAACACTTGGTAATCAGCTGATAATCTGCTTGTGTAAAAGGGCCTTTACTTGTACATCGGGGCAGTTCCATAATTTATAGCTATGAAGGCTGCCACTATGACTCCCATTAGAGATGAGCGAACTTACAGTAAATTTGATTCGTCACAAACTTCTCGGCTCGGCAGTTGATGACTTTTCCTGCATAAATTAGTTCAGCTTTCCGGTGCTCCGGTGGGCTGGAAAAGGTGGATACAGTCCTAGGAGACTCTTTCCTAGGAATGTATCCACCTTTTCCAGCCCACCGGAGCACCTGAAGGCTGAACTAATTTACGCAGGAAAAGTCATCAACTGCCGAGCCGAGAATTTCGTGACGAATCGAATTTACTTTAAGTTCGCTCATCTCTAACTCCCATGTTAAAAAATATATATCATACAATATAAGTTTCCATATCGTCCTATGGCAGCACAGGCAACATATGGGTTAACCTAGTTATTTCTACCTAGTACATGCCCCTATGCACATAAATACTCCCTACAAATGACCCCAAACTGTGTTTTTGTGGAGCCATTTTCCTCTCTATGTCCTCTCCCGTCACACCCCCTCCCATAGACATGAATGGAATGGGCGTGGCGTGACATCACATCCCAAGTCCCGGAAACCTGGAGGTTTCTGAAACTGGAGATTCAGCACCCGCATAGAATGCGGGTGCTACAGGGAGATCGCGGGGGGGTCTCAGCAGTGGCCCCCCCCCCCCCCGCGATCAGACACCTTATCCCCTATCCTTTGGATAGGGGATAAAATATTTTTGCCCAGAATACCCCTTTAAAGGCCCAGTCTCTTAGTATATGGTAAGCACTCTGCCGGATCAGCGGCTCTTTGTGATCAAGAAGATATTGTCGCGCATTCCCAGGGGTTTTGCTCTTGATTCAAATTCCTGTAGTAATGTTATTGCTCCATTTTTTTTTTTTTTTTGTATTTTAGATGGCAAGCCGTAGAGATTCGGGAAAAAGAAAGAGGAAGCAAAGACACAGAGAATATGTAGGATGGCATCAGCCCCTCCCTGACTCACGTGAGAGTGATAAGTGCTATTTCTGTCAGCCCTCAGGAGAATCTAGTCTCCAATCTGAAACTAAACAACTCTTGGGATGGATAAAGTCGCAGATGACTGAGATGTTTAAAGACTCATCCCAGCACCGTCATGACAGTAAGTGCAGAAAGTCGCGCCATTATGAGCGTTCCTCTTCAGACTCCAGTTCTGAGGAATTATCTGAAGGGGAGGTGGTCTCTAGTTCCGAGTTCTCGGACGCCAAAGATCCGGAGTAGTTTTTCCTGTTAAATAAAAAGAAAATTGATAATCTTATTGAAGCAGTTAAGGCTACAATAGAAGATGATATTCCTACTACTAATGTAGCCTTAAAGGAGACTTTTGTTTTATTTCCCTAGGGGAAATAATTGTTATCTTCCATTACAGCCTCTGTTAAAAAAAAAAATTCTGCAGTCCGGTTGGGATGAGCCGGAGAGGAAGTTGGATACAAGAGCTTGATTCAAGGCAACTTCTAAGTTAGATCCTAAGGTGTTCCAGTCTTGTGAAAATCCTCCCAAAGTGGATCTACCAGTTGCCGCCTGTCCAGGAAGGCTTGGTTTCCTTCTGAGGAAGCTTCCCTCCTAAAGGATCCTATAGATCAGAGGGCAGAAGTGGATTTACAAAAAAAGTGTACTGAGCTGCTGCCAACATTGGCAAGGTCTCTATGGCTACGATTCCAGTGGCAAGATCACTTAGGCTGTGGCTCAGCCAGTTAGGCAACAATATTGCTAAAGGAGTACCAAGAGAGGACTTGCTAAATAGCTTGTCTGATATGAAAAGAGCATCGGAATTTCTCTGCGACTATCCATTGAATTCCCACGGAGCGAATTCCAAAGTTTTGTCACTGTCCAACTCGGCAAGAAGGAGGGCCTTGTGGATTAAAGCATGGGGAGGTGATGTTCTGTCTAAGAATCATTTCTGTGCCCTCCTTTTCAAAGGGCAAAGCTTGTTTGGTTCTCAGCTGGATAGAATTTTTTAATCTATGAGCAGCTCTAAAGGAGTTGCTTTCCCGTATGTAAGATAACTAGATTTCGTCCCTTTCAGAGTCAACAGAGGAGATCTCTCTTCCTCCGAAAGGCAAGACAGCAGACAACGGAAGTTCAGAGGTGGGAGAGATGGACAATCAGAGCCACCTAAGAGGAAGCAGTTCAAGGATAACAAAAATCAAGCCTTGTGACACCAGAAGCATTCTGGTAGGGGCAAGAGTCCGGCATTTTGCTTCTGTCTGGACGAACACTACTTGGGATGCATGGGTGAGATCAGTCATCTCAAAAGGCTACTGCATAGATTTTGCTCGTCTTCTTCCTTCCAGTCTGTTCATCAGTCTTGAATACCCTCTTCTCCTAAGTCTAGTTTGAGAATTCATCGCAAAGGGAGCTCTTTGGTGCCAAAGAGGGACAGGCGTCTATTCCAGAATTTTTGCAGTCCCCAAGAAAGAAGGTCAGTGGCGACTAGTAGTAGACCTTTCTCCCCTAAACAAGTTCGACAAGAAGAATTTCCGAATGGAAAAAATGTGGTCGGTTACATCATTCCTGCAAGAAAGAGATGTCGCTGCAACCTTGGATTTGAAAGACACATACCTGCATGTGCCAGTCAGGAGGTCGCATCACAGGTTTCTGAGGATTGCCATCCGCTCAGGGACAAAGATTCTTCACCTACAGTTCACCTGTCTCCCTTTCGGGTTGTCCTCAGCTCCCAGAGTTTTTACGAAAGTAGTGGTGGTGCTGGCAGCTCGCCTTCGTCTGCAAGGAGTGTTCCTGGTGCCGTATCTGGAAGATTGGTACATCAAGGCGGCATCTACGGAACTTCTACAGCATCATCTTCACTTGACAATCAACACTCTGGAGGAGCACGGTTTCATTGTGAACACTCAGAAGTCTATTCTGAAACAATCAATGGTTTGCAAGTTCCAGGGATTTAAGCTGGATTCATGTCGAATGAAGATTTTCCTATCAGAAGACAGAGTAAGCAGACTTATGGAAGCAATACAAGTCCTCCTCTTGTTGACAGAGCTGACCAACAGGTCAGGCATGAGACTGCTGGGCTTCATGACATCTTCCCTGAAGGCTGTGCCAGGGCTTACTCGAGGTGCCTTCAGGGGGACATTCTTTCTCAGTGGGACAGTCTCCGGTCCTCACTCGACTCTCCCTTCCATCTCTCGACCACCACCAGGAAGGATCTAGTATGGTGGTTTAATATGGACAATGTCACCTGCAGGAGGTGTCTGTCCAATACTCAGTCCATTCTGATTACGGATACCTCCCATCTGGGCTGGGGAGCTCACCTAGGGGACCATTCGGTCCAGGTGAAATGGTCAAGTGTGGAGAGTCAGAGTTCTTCCAACCTGAGAGAAATGAGAGAGGTCCATCATGCCCTTCGCCACTTCTTATGTCTGATCAAAGGTCAGAGAGTTCTGGTGCAATCCGACAACCTTGTAACAGTGTTCTATATCAACAAGCAGAGGGAGGACCAGGTCCCCCCTGTTGATGAAAGAGTGCATTACCATGATGCTATGGGCCGAACACAACTTAGCAGAGATTCGAGCTGTACACATCAGAGGGGAGAAGACTATGAAGGCGGACTGGCTGAGCAGGCATGCAATAGACCAGTCAGAGTGGAGTCTGCATCCAGAATCACTTCAGTGGATCACCTCCAGGATGGGAGTTCAGGATATAGGTGTCATGGCATCCAGAGACAACAGGAAAGCTCCTGTCTTCTGTTCCCTCAACAAGAAAGACAACCTGGACTTCTTGGATGGTCTGTAGATGGAAGGACAAGTTGATTTATGCATTTCCTCTTCTTCAACTGGTGTCTCATGCCCTGAGGAAGATCAGTTTGGAACGAGCCTCGGCCATATTGATTCTTCCCTTCTGGCCCAGGAGGGCTTGGTTTCAGCACATGTGGGGATTTTTGAGGGGCTCATATCTCGAAATTCCACTCAGGACAGATCTATTGAGCCAGAGAGGAATACTGCACCAAAACCCACAAAATTTCCACTTAATGGCTTGGAGGCTGACCAATCATCACTAAAGTCGAGAGGTTTTGCGGATGAAGTAGTGGTTATCCTGTCATCTTCTTGCAGGCCGGCTACTATCAAAGTCTATGATAAAGTAGCTAACAGATTTTCTTCCTGGTGCAATGAAAATGAGATTGCGGTTCCAGATTTAAAAGATATCCTGAAATTCCTTGAAGAAGAATTCGAGAAAGAGAATTTCCCTTCAAAAAGGTAGTTGATAGCTGAAAATTTTACTTTCAGTTTATTCCATTTCAACCCTAACTGCACCTTACTTAATCTTTTCGTCAGAGCTATCAAAAATATTCGTCCTCCAGTGAAGTCTTCAGTTGCTTCATGGGACTTGTCCATTGTTTTAGAAGCCCTTACTATGGCTCCATTTGAACCCTTGGATCAATCATCTATTAAGTTTAGTCACCTGGAAAGCGATATTTTTTTGGTAGTGATCTCTACAGCCAAGCGTGTGGGAGAGATTCAAGCGCTATCTTGCAGAGAGCCTTATATGAGGATTTCACAGAACTGTCTCATCCTCAGGACTGATCCTTCTTTTCTTCCCAAGGTTCCTTCTGTAGAGAATATCAATCAAGAGATTTTTCTACCCACTCTTCATGAGGATCCTCAGGATGAGGAACAGCAAAGGCTTCATTTACTGGATGTAAAAAGAGCAGTTCTTGCCTAGGTGGATTAAGGATTTCAGGCTCTCAAATTCCTTATTTGTCCAGTTCCAAGGTCCTAATAAGGGCTGTCAAGCATCGAAAGCTTCACTAGCAAGGTGGATTAAGGATCTCATCTTGTTAGCTTATTCTTCTCAAGGTCTCTCTCCACCAACTGGAATTAGGGCGAATTCTACAAGATCTGCATCCACCTCTTGGGCGGCTTTGGCACAAGTTTCCTAGGACCAGATTTGTCGGGCAGTCACATGGTCTACGCTGAATACCTTCATCAATCATTACAAGTTGGATGTGATCACTAATAGAGAGGTGTCCTTTGGGAGGAGAGTGCTGGAAGTTGCTGCCTCAGATTACCCTCCCTGATTTATATTGCATTTGATTCCCATATGTTGCCTGTGCTGCCGTATGACGATATGGAAAGTTCAGATTTACTTACCGAAATATCTTCTTTCCATGAGTCCGTAGGCAGCACAGGATCCCTTCCTAAATAAAAATATTGCTCCATTGGGGTCATTTGTAGGGAGTATTTATGTGCATAGGGGTGTGTACTAGGTTGATAATCGTTTAAGTGCTAAATCTTTGATTTTTGTTTATTCTGCCTGATAGTAGAAATAACTAGGTTAACACACATGTTGCCTGTGCTGCCTACGGACTCATGGAAAGAAGAGATTTCAGTAAGTAAATCTGAACTATATGTTTTTACCATTAGATAATGGGAAGAGGGGTTTCTTGCACAAAAAGCAACAGCCACTGCTAATGCATTGTGAAAAGGCAGTGTGAATTCAGGTAGAAGAAACAGACATGGTGCACATCTACAATCTTGTATAATGATCTCATTGCTTCTCAGCATAATATCAAAAACTAACAGGTTGTTAGTATACATTTTTGATCAAAAAGTACAAGCCCACTCGCCACGTCAAGGCCACCTATCCAGAGTGGGTCCCTAACGTCCCTAGCATAAAATGGCGCAGCACCGGGCGGCGACCACCACCGCCGCGACACCAATGCCCACAGGGGGGAAACAACCCACTGGCAGAGCGGCCCCAATGCCACTCAAACCAGTCTATGGGCCGCACCCCCCAGCAGACACGGCGCCACGGCAGCAACGGACACCGCACGGCACCACACCAGTGTGAACAAGGTGTAATGGTTCACTTACCATGCTCTCCCAGTCAGACTGGGAGGCTGCTAGGAAAGAAATGGCCCATGTGTAGCTAACTACTACTTGTTCACACTGGTGTGGTGCTGTGCGGTGTCCGTTACTGCCGTGGCGCCGTGTCTGCGGGGAGGTGCGGCCCATAGACTGGTTTGAGTGGCATTGGGGCCGCTCTGCCGGTGGGTCGTTCCCCCCTGTGGGCATTGGTGTCGCGGCGGTGGTGGTCGCCGCTCGGTGCTGCGCCATTTTATGCTAGGGACGTTAGGGACCCACTCTCAATAGGTGGCCTTGACGTGGCGAGTGGGCTTGTACTTTTTGATCAAAAATGTATACTAACAACCTGTTAGTTTTTGATATTATGCTGAGAAGCAATCAGATCATTATACAAGATTGTAGATGTGCACCATGTCTGTTTTTCTACCCGAATTTGCATTGTGAAAAGGGCCATGATGTCTTGTAGTATTGATGTTGTCCTGACGGCATTTTCCTTTAAGTGTTTTCAGCAACTTGTAGCTCCCTAGGTGTTGTAGAATTACTGCCGACGGCTGTCATGACATGATGGGAGTTGTAGTTTTGCAACGGCTGGACAACCACAGGGGGAACTCTGCCTTTCACTATAAGGCCCTGGCTTGAGCCAAGTCCACCAGGGGAGAGACAGATGAGCCAGGTCCTTCAGGGGGAAAAACGGTTGTTCCAGGTCCTCTAGGGGAGAGACATTCTTGGCAGCTGCTCTCCACCTTCAGATCTTCAGACCCTTTACCCTTTTGGTTAGTCTCGAATAAGTTTTATATGTCTGCATTGGTAAGTCGAGGCCTGACTATGAGGCTATTGACGTGCGCTTTCACCAGTATAGATGCCCTTTTGGGGTCAGACCTGGTCTTGCACCAGTAATACACTCACCTTAGGGGCTAAGGCTAGATTTCCACTTGTTTTTTTATCTGGCAGTTTTTGGATATCTGCCACTGCAGTTTTTGAGCCAAAGTCAGAAGTGTATTCAAAAGGAATAGGACATATAAAGGAAGGACTTATACTTCTTCTCCCTTATGGCTCCACTTCTAAGTCCTTCCTTTATATGTCCTTTTCCTTTTGAATACACTTCTGGCTTTGGCTCAAAAACTGCAGTAGCAGTTTTCCAAAAACTGCCAGAAAAAGAAAGTGGACATCTAGCCTAAGAGATAAGACAGTCCTCTCAAGATTAGGGCTACAGACTGCTTTACAGGCTGCAAGGCCAAACATTGCCAGTATAGCGCTCCCTTAACCCCTTAAGGACCGGAGGTTTTTCCGTTTTTGCATTTTCGTTTTTTGCTCCTTGCCTTTAAAAAATCATAACTCTTTCAAATTTACACCTAAAAATCCATATGATGGCTTATTTTTTGCGCCACCAATTCTACTTTGTAATGACGTCAGTCATTTTGCCCAAAAATCTATGGTGAAGCGGGAAAAAAAATCATTGTGCGACAAAATTGAAAAAAAAACGCTGTTTTGTAATTTTGGGGGCTTCCGTTTCTACGTAGTACATTTTTCGGTAAAAATGACACCTGATATGTATTCTGTAGGTCCATACGATTAAAATGATACCCTACTTATATAGGTTTGATTTTGTCGGACTTCTGGAAAAAATCATAACTACATGCAGGAAAATTAATAAGTTTAAAATTGTCATCTTCTGACCCCTATAACTTTTTTATTTTTCCGTGTATGGGGCGGTATGAGGGCTCATTTTTTGCGCCGTGATCTGAAGTTTTTAACGGTACCATTTTTGCATTGATAGGACTTATTGATCGCTTTTTATTCATTTTTAAATGATATAAAAAGTGACCAAAAATGCACTATTTTGGACTTTGGAATTTTTTTGCGCGCACGCCATTGACCGAGCGGTTTAATTAATGATATATTTTTATAATTCGGACATTTACGCACGCGGTGATACCACATATGTTTATTTTTATTTTTATTTACACTGTGTTTTTTTTTTTATTGGAAAAGGGGGGTGATTCAAACTTTTAATAGGGGAGGAGTTAAATGATCTTTATTCACTTTTTTTTTCCACTTTTTTTTTTGCAGTGTTATAGGTCCCATAGGGACCTATAACACTGCACACACTGATCTTCTATGTTGATCACTGGTTTCTCATAAGAAACCAGTGATCAACGATTCTGCCGGATGACTGCTCATGCCTGGATCTCAGGCACTGAGCAGTCATTCGGCGATCGGACAGCGAGGAGGCAGGAAGGGGCCCTCCCGCTGTCCTGTCAGCTGTTCGGGATGCCGCGATTAGCCGCGGCTATCCCGAACAGCCCGACTGAGCTAGCCGGGAACTTTCACTTTCACTTTTAGCCGCGCGGCTCAGCTTTGAGCGCGCGGCTAAAGGGTTAATAGCGCGCGGCGCCGCGATCGGCGCTGCGCGCTATTAGAGGCGGGTCCCGGCTTCACTATGACGCCGGGCCCGCCATGATATGACGCGGGGTTACTGTGTAACCCCGCGTTATATCAGAAGAGCAGGACCAAGGACGTACCGGTACGTCCTTGGTCCTTAAGGGGTTAATCTTTTCCGTTGCAGCTAAGGTAAGTCAATGCACCCTAAGGCCCCTTTCACACTACCGTTGTCACCCTGCAGAACCTCCCATCATGAACTCCCATCTGAAAGTCCCTAAAACGGCCGTCAAAATATCCCATTCATGTCAATGGGATTTTTTAAATTATTTTTATTTGAAGGGTTTTTATTTTCAAACAATAAAACAAAATACAATAAAAGGAATATAGGCAATGAATCAGTCATAGAAATAAAACAAACAAGTGGGTATAACCCGTTGACACAATGGTAATGAACTACCTCTGAGGTATAGAAATGACTGCAAGTTCCACATAATTAACTCAAAATCAATGGGATTTTTTGACCATCCTGCAGCACCAGTTATGTCCCGTTATTTTTGACGGTACAATAGACGGTGCATGCACTAATTTTTGTCCCCTCAAAAATAACGGTGGAATAACTGACATTAAAATTTTAATATTGAAGTCTATGGGTGATGGATGTTCACAATTGACATCCGTTTAGTGCCCGTTATTTTAACGTCCGCTATGATCCGTTATTTGTTCTGCGCAAGCTCAGAACAGCTTCACAACCAGGAAATAAAATAACGGACTATAATGGACGAAATAACGGATGGAACATGTCCGTTATTTTGACAGAATGCCCGTTAAAATAACGAACATTGGTCATCCGTTATGTTCCGTTATTTTGTCTATTTTTTCATGACCTCTCTCAAAATGCAGTAACGTGACGGAAGTTTGAAAGAAGCCTAAGTGGGTTACGTTGCAACCCTATAGTCACATGAAATCCATCTAGAATTGATTTTCGGGCAATGGGGCTGCAGTCACATTCATTAGATATGATGCCACATGATTGAGGGTGTGTGACATGGAGTAGCCCTGTATGCGCTCTCCTCAGCACGTCTGGTCTCTTGTCCCACATGCCTGTCTCGAGCGTTCCTGCTGCTTCTCCGCTTCCTGTCCCGTCTGGTCAAGTGTCCACTGCTCCTTATCTCCTCTCCCAGACCACAACCACCACTGAGCATTTCCCCCTGGACTCAAGGACTTGGTATTTTTAGATCATTACTATAATTTTTTTGTCTGGTAGAGGTGGGAATGCACTTTAAGGGTACATTCCCACACGGCGTATTTGCTGCGTATTTGCTGCTGCGTATTTTATTTTCTCTGTTGAAGTCAATGGGTAGGAAAATACGCAGCAAAATACGCCGTGTGGGAACGTACCCTAAAGAACAAACTTCTCCAGATATCTCACCAAGATAGTTGTTAAATGCTTCCATATTGTCAATAGCAAACTGGGAGTGTGAATAATGTCCAAATGTGCTGTCACCATAGATTAGTGTTTTACAAACAGTGTGTCTCCAGCTGTTGCAAAACTACAACTCCCAGCATGCCTGGACAGCCAACGGCTGTCCAGGCATGCTGGGAGTTGTAGTTTTGCAACAGCTGGAGGCACACTGTATGAAAAACATTGCCATAGATTTAAAGGGGTACTCCGGTGAAAAACTTTTTTTTTTTTTTTTTTAAATCAACTGGTGCCAGCAAGTTAAAGGGGTATTCCAGGCAAAAACTTTTTCATATATATATATATATATATATATCAACTGGCTCCAGAAAGTTAAACAGATTTGTCAATTACTTCTATTAAAAAATCTTAATCCTTCCAATAGTTATTAGCTTCTGAAGTTTTCTGTCTAACTGCTCAATGATGATGTCACGTCCCGGGAGCTGTGCATGATGGGAAAATTTCCCCATAGGAACGGCACAGCTCCCGGGACGTGAGTCATCATTGAGCAGTTAGACAGAAAACAACAACTCAACTTCAGAAGCTAATAACTATTGGAAGGATTATGATTTTTTTAATAGAAGTAATTTACAAATCTGTTTAACTTTCCGGAGCCAGTTGATATATAAAAAAAAGTTTTTGCCTGGAATGCCCCTTTAAACAGATTTGTAAATTACTTCTATTAAAAAATATTAATCCTTCCTGTACTTAGTAGCTGCTGAATACTACAGCAGAAATTATTTTCTTTTTGAAACACAGAGCTCTCTGCTGACATCATAAGCACAGTGCTCTCTGCTGACATCTCTGTCCATTTTAGGAACTGTCCAGAACAGCATATGTTTGCTATGGGGATTTTCTCCTACTCTAGACAATTCCTAAAATGGACAGAGATGTCAGCAGAGAGCTCTGTGTTTCAAACGGAAAATTATTTCCACTGTAGTATTCAGCAGCTAATTAGTACAGGAAGAATTAAGATTTTTTTAATAGAAGTAATTTACAAATCTGTTTAACTTTCTGGCACCAGTTGATTTAAAAAAAAAAAAAAAAAGTTTTTCTCCGGAGTACCCCTTTTAAAGGGGCACTCCACTGGAAAACATTTTCTTTTAATTAAACTGTTGCCAGAAAGTTAAAAAGATTTGTAAATTACTTCTATTAAAAAATCCCAATCTTATCAGCTGCTGTGTAATACACAGGACGTTTTTTTCTTTTTCAATTTAATTTCTGCCTAACCACAGTGCTCTCTGCTGACACCTCTGTCTGTGTCGGGAACTGTCCAGACATGGACAGAGGTGTCAGCAGAGAGCACTGTGGTCAGACAGAAAGGAAATTCAAAAAGAAAAGAACTTCCTGTGGAGCATACAGCAGCTAAGTACTGGAAGGATTGGGATTTTTTAATAGAAGTAATTTGCAAATCTATTTAACTTTCTGGTGCCAGTTGATTTAAAAGAATTTTTTTTCCAGTGGAATACCCCTTTAAGTATTATAATGTGTTGTATATTATAATGTGAGCTAATGTCATTAGTTCTAGGATTGTCTAGACTGGATACAAATGTAACAGACCATCAGCTGTGTGAACTATAAAATCTGTGCATGAACAAGAATCTTTCCATTCACTGATATCCGTGTCGTTATTTTCGAAAAATAATGCAAAAAACAGATTTGATCATGCGGATGTGGATAGAACCCTAGAAAGTAGTAGAAATCCTTGAGTGAATCACATGACTTGTAGTGCCAAAAAAATAAATTCAATAAATAAACGGGAAAATTGCCAAGAAAAAAAAATATTTGAAAAAACGTCACAAAAAAACCTGCATCTTGGGTGCGCAAAATGAGAGTGCAGTTTTTTTGTGGCATTTTTATCAGATCTAATTTTTATCAGATCTAAAAAATGCTAATTTCCTCGTTAAATTTCCACTACTTCTCAAAGCAAAAAAAAAAAAACATGGCATACAAGTAAGGCCGGGGTTCACAACACGGAATTCCGTTTTCAAATTCCGGAGCAGTAGAGTCCCATTGCTGGCAATGGGATTCCACTGCACAGTGCATTCTGCAGAGATTTTGAGGAAGACATTGTCATTAGAGATGAGCGAACTTACAGTAAATTTGATTCGTCACAAACTTCTCGGCTCGGCAGTTGATGTTTTTTCCTGCGTAAATTAGTTCAGCTTTTAGGTGCTCCGGTGGGCTGGAAAAGGTGGATACAGTCCTAGGAAAGAGTCTCCTAGGACTGTATCCACCTTTTCCAGCCCACCGGAGCACCGGAAAGCTGAACTAATTTATGCAGGATAAGTCATCAACTGCCGAGCCGAGAACTTCGTGACGAATCGAATTTACTGTAAGTTCGCTCGCCTCTAATTGCCATCCCCATAGACGGCAATGTCTGCGTGGTCCTAGCGCCGACTTATTCAGTGTGAAAGGGAAAGTGTGAACCCGACCTAACTTAAAGCAAATTCCAAGTAGAATTTCTGTGTGAAAATTCCACATGGAATAAAAGTCCCATTGATGTTAATGGAAGGCCCAGTCAATTATTGAAGCTGAACGCACTCGATGTCAGCACCTTCCTCTGATGTCAATGAGGCTTTTATTCCATGTAGAATTTCCCCATGGAAATTCTGCTTTGAATCTGCTTCATGTTACTTGTGTGCCATGATTTTTGCATTGGGAAGTAGTGGAAATTCAGTGAGGACATTCTGCAGTGTGAACATGTGCCTATTTTTGCTGCAGATCTGCTCCAGATTTCCTGTTGCAGATTTTTCTACCCATCAAAGTCAATGGGCAACAAAATCTGCAGAAAAAATACGCACGTGTAACCGCACCCTTAGGCTAGGTTCAGACTACGGAATCTCCGGCCAGAAAATTTCCGTCCGGAGATTCCGAGTTCCGACTGAATTAGTCGGCGCTAGGACCGCGCGGACCCTCAGTCTCCTATAGACTGCTATGGGCATGCTATTCTTGACCAGGAGCTGGACTACTACCCTCAGAATTACTTTCCGCCTGTTGTCATTGGGGAGTTATAAATTCCGTCACATCCCGGTCGTTCTCTGGTTGGGTCTTAAGATTGCTGTTGGCGGACTACTACCACCAGCATAACATTTACTAGAATTCCTGGACTTTTAGTTTCTCCTTGGCTAGAAAGCCAGGGGTTAACTTTCTTTGGCTCAGCTGGCTGCTTTCATGGTCGGTGGGGTCTTCTTGGACTTGTAGTTCTTCTGATTAGATTTCATTTTCTGCTCTTACCAGGTGGTGGACTACTACTCCCAGTGTGTAGTTCTTCTGATTAGATTTTATTTTATGCTTTTACCAATTGGTGGACTACTACTCCCACAGTGTTGCTTATCACCTGTGGTCCATCAGAACGGATTATAAATCCCAGACTACTCTGACATACATTGGGTATGATTGGACTTGTAGTTCTTCTGTTTAGATTTTGTTTGACGCTCTTACCAGGGGCTGGACTACTACTCTCAGCATAGCTTGTGGGCTGGTAAGCTCATTGTTGGACTAAAAATCTCAGCCTAACACTGTTTCCCTACTAGGGTGCCTCCAGCTGTTGCAGAACTACAACTCCCAGCATGCCCGGACAGCCGAAGGCTGTCCGGGCATGCTGGGAGTTGTAGTTTTGCAACAGCTGGAGGCACCCTGGTAGGGAAACACTGGCCTAACATCACACATTGGGTATGATTGGACTTGTAGTTCTTCTGTTTAGATCTCATTTGGCACCCCTGCTAGGAGTTGGACTACTACTCCCACAGTAAGGGTGCGTTCACACGCTATTTGTTCTTGCGGGTTTTCCGGTGCGTATTTGAAAGTGGGCGGGCTCTTCTCGGCTGTCCGTAGCAGATTTTCCGTGGCGGAATTTACGCTGCGGAAATTCCGCCACAGTCCCTACTGACTTCAACGGGGTTTGCGGCGGATTTTCCGCAGCGTAAATTCCTCCGTGGAAAATCTGCTGCGGACAGCCGAGAAGAGCCCGCCCCCTTTCAAATATGCAGCGAAAAACCCGCAAAAACAAATAGCGTGTGAACAAACTCAAAGGGTGATTCCGAGTTCCGACTGAATTAGTCGGCGCTAGGACCACGCGGACACTGCAGTCTCCTATAGACTGCTATGTGTTCCGCTAGGATTTCCGCCTGAAGAAAGAGCAACCCCTTTCTTCAGGCGGAAATTTTCTAGCGGATTTTTCATCCGGATTTTCCGCTTCACAAATTCCGAAGTGTAAATTTGTGAACGGAAAACCATTCACTACACTATGCATTATAGTAAGCGGAATTTCTGCCGGAAATTTCAAAGCGGAAATTCCGTAGTCTGAACCTAGCCTTAGAGATATTCTTTACAAAAGTGTTCCCAAATCTGAGGCTCTCCAGATGTTGGTATTGGCGTTCACGATGGGAGGTGTCGTCTAGTAAAAGCTGGAGAGCCACAGGTTAAGGAACACTGCTTTACAGAAAACCCTATAGACATAGGTAAAATAGACTGAAGGAGGCCCGATTGACTTCTAGGGGAGACTGCTGTGGGCATGCTATGTGACCTGTACATAGGTCAGTGAACATGGAGGAGGAAGGCAGCTGTGACCATCACCTATTTAAAATGAAATAAGAGAATACCAGCGCCATAGGGATAATGCTTATGTCTTTATTGAGAAATAGATAAAACATTGTACAACATTGGCTATTGAGACATATCTAATTTTTAATACCTTTTTATCTATTTCTCAATAAAGACATAAGCATTATCCCTATAGCGCTGGTATTTACTTGTTTCATTCTTTCAGTTTTATACTCTTTCCTTATGTCCTACAGGGATCCATAAAAAAAAATACCTGGCAGCTTAATATTTAGATCCTATTGGGAGCGCTGATATAATTATATATATATATATATATATATATATATATATATATATATATATATATCATACCTATTGAGAATGACCTGATCCAATCTTATCTATAGACTGATGTCACCTATCAATGTAATCCTGTGATGATAAGGAGGATACTACTGGGAAGTTTTCTCTACTGAACCAAGTCTCAGTTTAGTTTTAGGTTTAGTGAGCAGAATAAAAACTGTAAAATTACAGGATTATTATTTTTTTTTATACAGATAGTAAAATTAGAAAAACAACAGCACCGAAGATTATAAAAAAAATAAAACATGTTTAATATAAAAACCTATAATATTTAATTATTATTATAATATCATGATTATAGCTGCAAGACCCGGACTCCCCCTCGTTTCAAGTAGACTGGTCTAGGATCACCATAAAGTCTTTTGGTATTTTAGATTTGCCCACTTGAATAGAGGGGAGTCCGGTCATGCAGCCAGCAGGATGATTGTCCCTTCTGGGGCTCCGTCCCCCCTGTCCCCTGCCCGTCCCTCCTCCTCTCCCCCCCCTCTGCCGCCTCCCTCACCCCCTCCGCGCATGCTCCGTGTGGTCTCTGCGGGCCAGTGGGAGGGCGGCCGGGGCTGAGACTCCCAGAGGAAGCCGGATCCATCACAACAACAAGCGGCAGCATCCAGAGGCCCAGCACCATGGGGGCGGCCCGGGACCCCACACCGGACTGAGCGGCCCGAGCAGCAGTCTATGCCGGAGAGTGAGCGGGCCCGGCCGCGGGCTCCCATGAGGCCGGGATCATGCAGCCTTCCCCGCAGAACTACGACTTCTTCAGTGAGGAGAACGGCCTGAAGTGGCGGGGGCTCTTCGTACCGGCCCTAAAGAAGGTGAGAGGGAGGGGAACTACAAGTACCACAACACCCTGCAGCGTAATGACTTGTATAGGACAGTGTTTCCCAACCAGGGTGCCTCCAGCTGTTGCAAAACTACAACTCCCAGCATGCCCGGACAGCCGAAGGCTGTCCGGGCATGCTGGGAGTTGTAGTTTTGCAACAGCTGGAGGCACCCTGGTTGGGAAACACTGCACTACAAAATCAGGGTCCAGTCTCATAGTCCATTCAGGAGTCTAGGAAAGCTAGGTAGTAGCCTTTGGCTGTCCAGGTATGCTGGGAGTTGTAGTTTTGCAACAGCTGGAGGCACCCTGGTTGGGAAACACTGCACTACAAAATCAGGGTCCAGTCTCGTAGTCCATTCAGGAGTCTAGGAAAGCTAGGTAGTAGCCTTTGGCTGTCCAGGTATGCTGGGAGTTGTAGTTTTGCAACAGCTGGAGGCACCCTGGTTGGGAAACACTGGTATAGGAGAACATGGAGTCTGCATATGAGGCTGTCAGGGTATGGAGAACCACAACTTCCAGCAATCCCTGCTCCATATGAGGACATACTTGGACTTGCAGTTCCCCCGCTACTACTACTACTACTACTCCCAACATTACCTGACACATTGGGTATGATTGGACTTACCAGGGGCTGGACTACTACTCCCAGCATAACTTGTCATGTATGAGCGGATAAAGCTCATTGGAGGACTATAAATCTCAGCCTAACCTGATGTACATTGGGTATGATTGGACTTGTAGTTCTCCTGTTTAGTTTTAGTTTTTATTTGACGCTCTTAGTAGAAGCTGCACTACTACTCCCAGCATGGCTTGTAGTCTTATATAAAGCACATTGGTGGACTATAACTCCCAGCCTATCCTGACACACTTTGGTTAAGATTTGATTTGTAGTTCTGTTTATTTTCCATTTAATGCTCTTTACCAGAATGTAGACTTGCTTGGACTTGTAGTTCTCCTGTAGATTTTCTCTGACCAGGAGCTGGACTACTACCCTCAGAATTACTTTCCGCCTGTTGTCATTGGGGAGTTATAAATTCTGACACATCCCGGTCGTTCTCTGGTTGGGTCTTAAGATTGCTGTTGGCGGACTACTACCACCAGCATAACATTTACTAGAATTCCTGGACTTTTAGTTTCTCCTTGGCTAGAAAGCCAGGGGTTAACTTTCTTTGGCTCAGCTGGCTGCTTTCATGGTTGGTGGGGTCTTCTTGGACTTGTAGTTCTTCTAATTAGATTTCATTTTCTGCTCTTACCAGTTGGTGGACTACTACTCCCAGTGTGTAGTTCTTCTGATTAGATTTCATTTTATGCGTTTACCAATTGGTGGACTACTACTCCCACAGTGTTGCTTATCACCTGTGGTCCATCAGAACGGATTATAAATCCCAGACTACTCTGACATACGTTGGGTATGATTGGACTTGTAGTTCTTCTGTTTAGATTTTGTTTGACGCTCTTACCAGGGGCTGGACTACTACTCTCAGCATAGCTTGTGGGCTGGTAAGCTCATTGTTGGACTAAAAATCTCAGCCTAACACTGTTTCCCTACCAGGGTGCCTCCAGCTGTTGCAGAACTACAACTCCCAGCATGCCCGGACAGCCGAAGGCTGTCCGGGCATGCTGGGAGTTGTAGTTCTGCAACAGCTGGAGGCACCCTGGTAGGGAAACACTGGCCTAACATCACACATTGGGTATGATTGGATGTGTAGTTCTTCTGTTTAGATCTCATCTGGCACCCCTGCCAGGGGTTGGACTACTACTCCCACAGTAAGGGTGCGTTCACACGCTATTTGTTCTTGCGGGTTTTCCGCTGCGTATTTGAAAGTGGGCGGGCTCTTCTCGGCTGTCCGTAGCAGATTTTCCGCGGCGGAATTTACGCTGCGGAAAAGCCGCCGCAGTCCCTACTGACTTCAATGACTTCAGCGTAAATTCCTCTGTGGAAAATCTGCTACGGACAGCCGAGAAGAGCCCGCCCCCTTTCAAATACGCAGCGAAAAACCCACAAAAACAAATAGCGTGTGAACGCATCCTAAGGGTGCGTTCACACGGCGGTCTGTCCCCGTTTTTTAATTTTCTTTTATTTCCTTTATTTTTTTGCTTCCTTTTTTGCAGGCTGTAAACGGATTCAAAACGGTTTTAAAAAAAATCCCATTCATGTCAATGGGATTTTTTTACAATCCGTATGCACCCATCTGCACTCATTTCCGTTTTTTCTTTTTTCTTTTTTTTTTTGACGGCAGAAAAAACGGCACATTCAGTATTTTTTCTTCCAAAAAATGGAAGAAAAAACGGATACAGTAAATTTAACATTATGGAAGTCTATGGAAAACGGATGAGCCTTTAATGTCATCCGCTTGCGTCCGTTTTTTTCAATCAGTTTTTTGATCCGTATGTACTTTTGAGCATGCTCAGTGCTCACAACAAAAAAAAAAATATATATTTTTGGGTTTATTAACTGAACAAAAACGGATACAAACGGATAACATCCGTCTGCATCCGTTATTGTCCGTTTTTTTATTTTGACGGGAGAAGAACGGACGGCTGGTCGAGACGGCGGCGTGAACGCAGCCTAACTTAATGTCTGTTGTCATTGGGTCCTGGTGTGACGAAGATTACTGCTTTTGGACTACTACAACCAGCATAACCTTTACTGGTTCAGAATGCTTATACAGTGGTCCCTCAAGTTACAATATTAATTGGTTCCGGGACGACCATTGTATGTTGAAACCATTGTAGGTTGAGACCAGAACTCTATGGAAACCTGGTAATTGGTTCTAAAGGCACCAAAATGTCATCCAAAAATAGGAAAAAGTGAGGATTAAAGAAAAATAAGTAGATAAAGAAAATCCTTACATATAAAAGTAAGAAAGATCTGCTGGGAGCTGTAATCACTGTCTGTGTCAGTGTTTCCCAAGCAGGGAGCCCTCAGCTGTTGCAAAACTACAACTCCCAGCATGCCCGGACAGCCAAAGGCTGTCCGGGCATGCTGGAAGTTGTAGTTTTGCAACAGCTGGGGGCACCCTGCTTGGGAAACACTGGTCTATGTAGAGGACAGGAGCTTCTTCAGGGTCCTGTACAGTACACAGTGTCCTAAAAAAGTAACATGGAGCCGCCCTCACCTGGTGTCCAAAGGAGCAGCTAACCCAGGCCCAAAGAGTAGTACAGAACATGTAATACCTCCCTGTACTGTAGGGGGCGCTACCAGACACCAGTCAGTGCATACACTTCAGTAATACAGGTAAAGTGTACAGAACATGTAATACCTCCCTGTACTGTAGGGGGCGCTACCAGACATCAGTCAGTGCATACACTTCAGTAATACAGGTAAAATGTACAGAATATGTAATACCTCCCTGTACTGTAGGGGGCACTACCAGACATCAGTGAGTGCATACACTTCAGTAATACAGGTAAAGAGTACAGAACATGTAATACCTCCCTGTACTGTAGGGGGCGCTACCAGACATCAGTCAGTGCATGCACTTCTGGAATACAGGGGATTTACCAGTAAATTGCCCATTCTGATGGGTCAGTTCTTCCGGCCATTGACACATTTCACAGATCTGGACTGTCTGTACATTGTATGTTGAGTCTGGTTTCAAGTTACAATGGTCCAGAAAAGACCATTGTATGTTGAAACTATTGTATGTTGAGGCCATTGTAAGTTGAGGGATCACTGTACTTGTGGTTTCGCCGTTGATGATTAATTATTTGCCTTAGTTGGCTGCCTTCATTGTTGGGGTCTTTTTGTACTTGTAGTTCTTCTGATCTGATTTAACGCTTACCAGGAACCAGTTTTTTTTTTTTTTTAACATGGGAGTCAATGGGAACCGTACAGAACCATATGTGCGTACGGTTCCATCCGTTTTTTTCACCATACTGTTTTTGACTTTGCACAGTTTTTTTTCTTGGAATTTCAATCAAACAAGTGAAACTTTATTCATAATGGAGTGAAAAGTTAAAAACGTATACCTTTTTTTCTTAAAAAACTGATGCAACTAGACATAATTTTTCAAACCGTATACGGGTTAAAATTTGTCCACGTTTTGATACAGTTTAGGGTGCATGCACAACACGTTTTTGTTATACAGTTCCCGTATATGGTTTCAAGTTAAAAACCGTATAGAACTGTATAGAAAACCGTATGCATTGACTTAACATTGTAAACCGTATGTCAAACGCATCATCTGGTTTAGTCCGTTTTGCATCTCATACAGTTTTGTCCAGTTTTTTTACCCGTATCCAGAGCTGTAGTCTACCACGTTTCTTGGTCCGGGTGAAAAACTGTATTAAACCATATACAGTTTTTTTTAACATGGGAGTCAATGGGAACCGTAGAGAACTGTATGTGCGTACGGTTCCATCAGGTTTTCACCATACGGTTTTTAACTTTGCACAGTTTTTTTTTCTTGGAATTTCAATCAAACAAGTGAAACTTTATTCAAAATGGAGTGAAAAGTTAAAAACGTATAGTTTTTTTTCTTAAAAAACAGATGCAACCGGACATCATTTTTCAAACAGTTTACGGTTTTCAACCGTATATGGGTTAAAATTTGTACACACTTTTTGATACAGTTTAAGAATCCGTTTTTCATCAAAAACCTGATACGGGAACTGTATTGCAAAAACGTGGTGTGAACCCAGCCTTACTGGGAGACTATAAATACCAGCATAACCTGATCTGAGAATGTTCTTTCTCTGTAGATGTGTTATGGCATTACTGCTGGTGAACTACAAGTCCCAACATAAATTGCCACCTATGGGCTAATAAAGTTCAGGGGGGATGGGCGGGGGAGGGGGACTTTATGTGTCCACATTACCTGATGCACCAATGTCTGCGATTCAAGTTGTGAAGATGTGCAAGGTGCCAGCATAACCTGAACTTTAAGGGTCTATTCACACATACAGTATTCTGCACAGATTTGATGCGCAGGATTTGAAGCTGGGCATCAGTCATTCAGTTTCCATTGAAATCTGCAGCAGAAAATCCTGCGCATCAAATCTGCGCAGAAAACTGTACGTGTGAAAAAAAACATAAAGGGGTTATCAACTGGCTCCAGTATATTAAACAGATTTGTAAATGGCTTTTATTTAAAAAAATCTTAATCCTTCCAGTACCTAGCAGCTGCTGAAGTTGAGTTGTTCTTTTCTGTCCAACTGCTCTCTGATGACACCTGTCTCGGGAGCTGTCCAGAGTAGGAGCGAATCCCCATAGCAAACCTCTTCTACTCTGTGCAGTTCCCGAGACAAGCAGAGATGTCAGCAGAGAGCACTGTTGCCAGACAGAAAAGAACAACTCAACTTCAGCTGCTGATAATTATTGGAAGGATTAAGATTTTTTTAATAGAAGTAATTTACAAATCTGTTTAACTTTCTGGAGCCAGTTGATATATAAAAAAAAAAAGTTTTTTCTTGGAATACCCCTTTAAGCCTGCTGGGACTTGTAGTGTCTACACAGCTTGGGTTGGCTTTCTTTTGATCTGCTGCTCTCATTGTTGTGGTCTTCTTGCACTTGTAGTTCTACAGTAGTGGTTAAAGAAAATGTGTGTTTAATATTTTTTTCTCTCCTTTTCAAGGTCAGTGCTTGCTGTCACTGAATGGAAGCATTTGTTGTGATCACGACAATCACTTCAGGTGCAGTGTTTGTCACAGGAGCGCTCTGATATGATGAAGACAACCCTTTAGTGAGAAAGGGAAGAGTTTCTATTCACTGACGGCAAGCATGATCCTATGAAAAACTGACAAATTATTGGGCGCGGGGGGGAGCTGGCAAATTGTGCGTATGGGGGCAATTGTATCCCACGTCATGTGACTGCTCGGATCTGTATGTGGATACATACAAAATGTCATTAATCTGGCATCTGATAGTCTAGAAATCATGCGGATCCCGTTGCGGGGGAGTAGTCAGGATTATTTAGTCAGGGCATGTTGGCATGTGGGCATCGGTAGTGATGTAGAGGGCCGTCATGAGCAGAGGGCAAGGTTGCCGGATTATTGGACATAACAGAAAACCTTTAAAGGGGTATTCCAGCTAGTTGCATTTATTACTAATCCACAGGATAGGCGATGAGCGCTGGATTCATGGGGGTCCGACAGCTTGGACCCTTACCATTCCCTTTATTGGGGACCTTCTATGGTGGATGTAGAATAAGAATCGGTCATTGGTCACCATTGCCAAACTACAGCTCCCAGCCGTTGGCTGTCCGGACATGCTGGGAGTTGTAGTTTGCAACAGCTTAAAGGAGAGATCCAGTGCTGAAAAACGTATCCTCTATCCTAAGGATAGGGCATAAGTTTCAGATTGCGGGGGGTCCGATCGCTGGGGTCCCCGCGATCTCCTGTACGGGGCCCCGGCTCGCTGGCCAGATAGCGGGTGTTGACCACGGCACAAAGCAGCAGCTGACACTCCTCCTCAATACAACTATGGCAGAGCCGGAGCGCTGCCTTCGGCAATCTCCGGCTCTGCCATAGCGATGTATTGAGGGGGAGTGTCGGCCGCCGCTTTGTGCCGTGGTCAACACCCGCTATCTGGCCAGCGAGCCGGGGCCCCGTACAGGAGATCGCGGGGGGCAGGGAGCAGTGCAAGATTTCTCTGCTGCATCTGAACATACACAAAGGGGAGATTTATCAAAACCTGTGCAGAGGCAAAGTTGCCCATAGCAACCAATCAGATCGCTGCTTTAATTTTCCAGAGGCCTTGTTAAGAATGTAAGAAGCGATCTGATTGGTTGCTATGGGCAACTTTGCCTCTGCACAGGTTTTGATAAATCTCCCCCAAATACTCCTATAAAGCACGTTATCTATCCATCTTATATCTATCTATCTATCCATCTTATATCTATCTCATATCTATCCATCTTATATCTATCTATCTCATATCTATCTATCTATCTATCTCATATCTATCTATCCATCTATATAATATCTATCTATCCATCCCATATCTATCTATCTATCTCATATCTGTCTATCTATCCATCTCATATCTATCTATCTATCTCATATCTATCTATCCATCTTATATCTATCTCATATCTATCTATCTATCCATCTTATATCTATCTCATATCTATCTATCCATCCCATATCTATCTATCTATCTCATATCTATCTATCCATCTTATATCTATCTCATATCTATCTATCTATCCATCTTATATCTATCTCATATCTATCTATCTATCTATCTATCCATCTTATATCTATCTCATACCTATCCATCCCATATCTATCTATCTCATATCTATCTATCTATCTATCCATCTTATATCTATCTCATATCTATCTATCTATCTATCTATCCATCTTATATCTATCTCATACCTATCCATCCCATATCTATCTATCTCATATCTATCTATCTATCTATCCATCTTATATCTATCTCATATCTATCTATCTATCTATCCATCCCATATCTATCTATCCATCCCATATCTATCTATCCATCCCATATCTATCTATCCATCCCATATCTATCTATCCATCCCATATCTATCTATCCATCCCATATCTATCTATCCATCCCATATCTATCTATCTATCTATCTATCTATCTATCCATCCATCTTATATCTATCTCATATCTATCTATCCATCTATATAATATCTATTTATCTATCCATCCCATATCTATCTATCCATCCCATATCTATCTATCTATCTATCTATCTATCTCCTATATATCCATCTTATATCTATCTCTCATCTATCTATCGATATCATATCTCATATCTCTCTATCTCATATCTATCTATCTCATATCTATCTATCTCATATCTATCTATCTATTTATCTATCTCATATCTATCTATCTCATATCCATCTATCTATAAATTTGAGGCAGGTGATACAATGTTGCAGCAGTGTCCATATAGATGTAGTATAAAGAATTACGATATTACTAGGATCTGTTGAGGTGACCTTGTCGGATCCTGTCAGTCCCCCCCCCCCCCCCCCCGATTCGTGTCCAGGAGGCGCGGCCGTGGCTCTTGGCAGGTAGCGGACAGCGGTCTGTTGCTGGTTATTTACGAGAAGCCGCATGCTCATTTATGGTATCGCTCCTCCGTCTTCTCCTCTCAGGGCCTGCCAGCCATTTATAGAAACCATTAAATTACTAGTTCAGGCTTCTTCTCGTCTCCGGAGTTCACTGTGTACAGATTCTCATATAGACCTTGTATCTCCGCTTTACATGGTGAACTACACTGCTCAGAAAATAAAGGGAACAAGTAACCAACACAATGTAACTCCAAGTCACTGACACTTGTGTGAGATCCCACTGTCCACTCAGGAAGAACACTGATTGACAATCAATTTCACATGGAACAGACAACAGGTGGAAATTATAGGCAATTAGCAAGACACACCTAATAAAGGAGTGGTTCTGCAGGTAGTGACCACAGACCACTTCTCAGTTCCTATGCTTCCTGGCTGATGTTTTGGTACTTTTGAATGCTGGTGGTGCTTTCACTCTAGTGGTAGCATGAGACGGAGTCTACAACCTACACAAGTGGCTCAGGTAGTGCAGCTCATCCAGGATGGCACATCAATGCGAGCTGTGGCAAGAAGGTTTCCTGTGTCTGTCAGCGTAGTGTCCAGAGCATGGAGGCGCTACCAGGAGACAGGCCAGTACATCAGGAGACGTGGGGGAGGCCATAGGAGGGCAACAACCCAGCAGCAGGACCGCTACCTCCGCCTTTGTTCAAGGAGGAGCACTGCCAGAGCCCTGCAAAATGTCCTCCAGCAGGCCACAAATGTGCATGTGTCCACTCAAACGGTCAGAAACAGACTCCATGAGGGTGGTATGAGGGCCCGACGTCTACAGGAGGGGGTTGTGCTTACAGCCCAACACCGTGCAGGACGTTTGGCATTTGCCAGAGAACACCAAGATTGGCAAATTCGCCACTGGCGCCCTATGCTCTTCACAGATGAAAGCAGGTTCACACTGAGCACATGTGACAGACGTGACAGAGTCTGGAGACGCCGTGGAGAACGTTCTGCTGCCTACAACATCCTCCAGCATGACCGATTTGGCAGTGGGTCAGTAATGGTGTGGAGTTGCATTTCTTTGGGGGGCTATACAGCCCTGCATGTGCTTTCCAGAGGTAGCCTGACTGCCATTAGGTGCTGAGATGAGATCCTCAGACCCCTTGTAAGACCATATGCTGGTGCGGTTGGCCCTGGGTTCCTCCTAATACAAGACAATGCTAGACCTCATGTGGCTGGAGTGTGCCAGCAGTTCCTGCAAGACTAAGGCATTGATGCTATGGACTGGCCCGCCCGTTCCCCAGACCTGAATCCGATTGAGCACATCTGGGACATCATGTCTCACTCCATCCACCACAGACTGTCCAGGAGTTGGCGGATGCTTTAGTCCAGGTCTGGGAGGACATCCCTCAGGAGACCATCCTCCACCTCATCAGGATCATGCCCAGGCGTTGTAGGGAGGTCATACGGGCACGTGGAGGCCACACACACTACTGAGCCTCATTGGGACTTGTATTAAGGACATTACATAAAGTTGGATCAGCCTGTAGTGCGGTTTTCCACTGTGATTTTGAGTGTGACTCCATATCCAGACCTCCATGGGTTGATACATTTCATTTCCATTGATAATTTTTGTGCAATTTTGTTGTCAGCGCATTCAACTATGTAAAGAGGAAAGTATTTCATACGATTAGTTCATTCATTCAGATCTAGGAAGTGTTATCTTAGTGTTCTCTTTAATTTTTTTGAGCAGTATATATGTCCCAGCATGCCTCTGTCTGGTGGCAGATGATGGGAAATTTTCTCATTTATGAAGTATGCTGGGGGTCCCCTTTAAGATGGCATTATAGATGATGTTTGAATTTTGCTCAGGCATATAGCATTGTTCATCCTGAGCCTCCTGATTCATAATTTGCATTAAAATAGGGTCCGTATACAATTCAGGATCCCTGCTGACATACTTTATAGCAGCATTTCCCGACCTGTGGCTTTCCATCAGTTGCAAAACTACAGCTCCTATCATGCCCTGACAGCCTTCGGCTGTCAGGGCATGATAGGGGTTGTAGTTTTGCAACAGCTGGAGACCCACAAGTTGGGGAACACTGCCCTATAGTGTCTGTAATGACCTAATACAATATGATTAATCAACCTATCTTCTAGGGGGAAGGATCCGAATTGTGGTGACTGTTCTTACCCCATAGACTTTTCGGAGTCAGGCTTCGGTTTCTTTTTGACACCTCATAGACTTGGTATTTTTTGGCGGACGGATGCCAAGATTGTGCTGCTGATTTTTTTTTATTTTCTTCCTTTGTGTCCGGTTATTCCATCACTTTCTATTCGTAGAATTTATTTGTTAATTTTTCCATATTTTGACCGAAATTAACCTTTCGGCACGTCTGCATTTTTGATTCACTCCTGGGCACCAAGAGGTCTGGCAGCGGCTTATTCCCCATTTCTGACATGTACACAAGATATCTGCTGACAGATTGTCCTCCCTGGTGATCATAAACATTAAAGAGTACCTGTCATGATCTTGTTACATTTTAAAATTCCCCCCCCCCCCCCCCAGTTCACTGCCCCCCATCATGATAAACCACCCCCTGCCTTTTATTTTTATTATTTGTTAGTTTCCAACCTTGATATTGCTCTGTATTTTCTGCCCACTCAGATTCACAGACTGTGAAGGGGCGTTCCCCAGCAGGCGTGACATCATCTGAAGCCATACAGGGGAGAACTTCCTCCCTCACTCTGCTACACACAGCCCAGAGCAGTTCAGTGTGTGAGTTAAAGGGGTACTCTGGTGCTTACACATCTTATCCCCTATCCAAAGGATAGGGGATAAGTTGCCTGATCGCGGGAGTCCCGCAGCTGGGGACGCCCGCGATCATGCACGCGACACCCCGTTTGTAATCAGTCCCCAGAGCGTGTTCGCTCTGGGTCTGATTACGGTCGACAGCAGAGCCGGCGGCGTGTGACGTCCCGCCCCCGTGTGACGTCACGCTCCGCTCCTCAATGCAAGCCTACGGGAGGGGGCGTGATAGCTATCACGCCCCCTCCCGTAGGCTTGCATTGAGGGGCGGAGCGCCCCCTCCCGTAGGCTTGCATTGAGGGGCGGAGCGCCCCCTCCCGTAGGCTTGCATTGAGGGGCGGAGCGCCCCCTCCCGTAGGCTTGCATTGAGGGGCGGAGCGTGACATCACACAGGAGCGGGGGCATGACGTCACATGCCGCCGGCTCTGCGGTCGACCGTAATCAGACCCAGAGCGAACACGCTCTGGGGACTGATTACAAACGGGGTGCTGCGTGCATGATCGCGGGCGTACCCAGCTGCGGGAGTCCTGCGATCAGGCATCTTATCCCCTATGATTGGCTAAGTCTGCACCGCCCCCCCCCCCCCCCCATCACTCCAGACTGCATTTCCTGATTTTGGACTTCTGCCAGGCCAGCAGGAGTCCAAAGTCTGTGGAAGAGATGGGGAGAAATGTGCTCTGGACAAGTAGGGAGACACCTAGTGGTAGCTTTTTTTTAAGTACAAATAATACATAGAAAACTTTAATGTTTTTTAAACAAAGTACATTAGAAAGATTTTTTTTATTTACCATAAGGAGTGCAATAGCAAAAATTAGTTTTAAAGAGAGTGCCCATTTAAAGATTATAGTGGATAAATAGCTGATTGGTCCCCCACAGGACCCCCAAGGATGGAGGTCGATTGTTCCTCGTAAATAAGTTCAGCCTCCACTCCATTTATTTGCAATTTTAGTACAGCTCTTGGTAAATCTCCTACACAGTAAATGGAACGGACAGGTAGCGTGTTCGCGCTGCTGCGCCGTTCACTCTGCATCAGTGGTTGGACCCCCACCGATCAGCTGGTTATCCCTTATCCCAGTGTTTGCCATCCAGTGATACTCCAGCTGTTGCAAAGCTAAAACTCCATGCTGGGTATTGTAGTTTTACAAGATAAGAACCATGTGGCCCATCTAGTCTGCCCAGTAATCTGAATCCTATGAATAGTCCCTGGCCCTATCTTATATGAAGGATAGCCTTATGCCTATCCCTATCTTATATGAAGGATAGCCTTATACCTATCTCTATCTTATATGAAGGATAGCCTTATACTTATCCCATGCATGTTTAAACTCCTTCACTGTATTTGCAGCGACCACTTCTGCAGGAAGGCTATTCCATGCATACACTACTCTCTCAGTAAATAATACTTCCTGATATTACTGCAGAAACCTTTGCCCCTTTGCTCCTCTAATTTAAAACTATATCCTCTTGTGGTAGTTTTTCTTCTTTTAAATATGTTCTTCTCCTTTACTGTGTTGATTCCCTTTATGTATATAAAAGTCTCTATCATATCCCCTCTGTCTCTTCTTTCTTCTATACATGTTAAGGTCCTTTAACCTTTCCTGGTAAGTTTTATCCTGCAATCCATGTACTAGTTTAGTATCTTCTCTGAACTCTCTCTAGAGTATCTATATCCTTCTGGAGATACGGCCTCCAGTACTGTGCTCAACACTCCAAGTGAGGTCTCACCAGTGTTCTGTACAGCAGCATGAGCACTTCTCCCTACTGCTTATACCTCTCCCTATACATCCATGAGCACTTCTCTCTTTCTACTGCTTATACCTCTCCCTATACATCCATGAGCACTCCTCTCTTTACTGCTTATACCTCTCCCTATACATCCATGAGCACTTCTCTCTTTCTACTGCTTATACCTCTCCCTATACATCCATGAGCACTTTTCTCTTTCTACTGCTTATACCTCTCCCTATACATCCAAGCATTCTGCTGGTGTTTCCTGCTGCTCTATTACATTGTCTTCCTACCTTTAAGTCTTCTGAAATAATTACTCCTAAATCCCTTTCCTCAGATACTGAGGTCAGGACTGTGTAACATATTCTATATTCTGCCCGAGGGTTTTTACACCCCAGATGCATTATTTTGCACTTGTCCACATTAAATTTCAGTTGCCAGAGTTCTGACCATTCTTCTAGTTTTCCTAAATCCTTTTCCATTTGGCGGATCCCTCCAGGAACATCAACCCTGTTACATATCTTTGTGTCATCAGCAAAAAGACCAATACCTTAGCATCGAGACCTTTTGTAATATCACTAATGACGATATTAAACAATATTGGGCCCAGTACAGATCCCTGAGGTCCCCACTGGTGACAAGACCTCGCTCTTAATATTCTCCATTGACTACAACCCGAAGGCCCATTGTTTGTGTTTTACAACACCCGAAGGCGCATTGTTTGGGAAACACTGTTTTAATCCTATGGACAGGTAATTGTTTTTAATCTTGGGATAACCCCTTTTAACATATGGATCTAGACTGTGTCTGTCGCCATTTGCCAAAAGTAACACAAATGCCTTAAAAAAAAAAAAAAATCTCTCTCTCTCTCATTATTCTGGCACTTGGCAAAGATAAATAATTTTGGTAATCCTAATTGACCTAAAACGGGTAAGGTTTATTCTGATTTCATGTCAGATAGTGAGAGAAACATGTATATGTGTCTTTTTATATAGCGTATGTAAACTTCTGGTTTCAACTGTGTGCATATATATGCATATATAATTTTTTTTTGTGTGTGTGTATATATATATATATATATATATATATATATATATATATATATATATATTTTTTTTTTATATATGTGTATATGCTAAGTACCAGTGACACCTTAGAGCTGTCAAATTCTTGGCTGGCCAAAAGCTATTGTTCCTCATCTCCCATATGTATGCTTAACTCAGCTGAGCGTGCATATGAATGAGCAGATTTGAGTGAAACTAGCAGACCACACGCCAGTGTTTCTCCAGTTGCTGGCCGTCCGGGGCATGGTGGGGCACACTGGTTGGGAAACACTATGGCTTCTTCCTAACTCAACTTTGATAGATTATATAGGGGAAGAGAAGGATCTGGCATGTTGGGAGTTGTAATTTTGCAACAGCTGGAGGCACTCTGCTTAGGAAACACTGAATTAGATGGTCAGTTGATTATAACCTAACTAAAATCAGATGGGTCTGGGGAGGATAAGTATTTCATGTCTATAATGAACACGTCGTGTGGACCCCAAAATGACTGAATATTTAAAGGGGTACTCCGGTGGAAAACCTTTTTTTTTTTTTAAATCAACTGGTGCCAGAAAGGTAAACCGATTTGTAAATTACTTCTATTAAAAATTCTTAGTCCTTCCAGTACTTATTAGCGGCTGTATACTACTACTCTTTTTGGATTTCTTTCCTATCACGACCACAGTGCTCTCTGCTGACATCTCTGTCCATTTTAAGAACTGTCCAGAGTAGGGAAAAAAAATCCACATAGCAAACATATGCTTTTCTGGACAGTTCCTAAAATGGACAGAGATGTCAGCAGAGAGCTCTGTGCTCGTGATGTCAGCAGAGAGCACTGTGTTCCAAAAAGAAAACCATTTCCTCTGTAGTATTCAGCAGCAAATAAGTACAGGAAGGAATAAGATTTTTTAATAGAAGTAATTTACAAATCTGTTTAACTTTCTGGCACCAGTTGATTTAAAAAATAAATAAATAAATAAAATAATATTTCCACGGGAGTACCCCTTTAAGAAACATTACAAAACCCCTTTGGGGTAAATTCATGATGCACATGAGCACAAGTTCTTGCACGTTTCAGCGTCGTGTTATCGACGCGAGATGTCACTGGTGTATTGGGGGCCGGTTCCCGGTGACTGTGATAAGGGGTTCACCCTGCCCGATATGTGCGCAGGCCACTGGTGACCTGTGGGGGCTGAAGACAAAGCCGACATTGAGCAGCGAGACTTCCCGGTCTGGTTGTTTTGCAGACACTCTCTATGACGCTTTGTGGCCAGATTCTGAGACTGATTTTATGGGAAAGGGAACATTTCACCTACATGTCATAAATTCCCTCTGATTTCCCCCCCCCCCCCCCCCCCCATATCCTGGAGAGTTTCTGTAGGACACAGGGATTTTATCTGATGCATTTCGATGGGATCTGATGTCTATGGCAGCGTTCCCCAACCTGTGGCTATTCAGCACTTGCAAAACTACATCTCCCATTATGCACTAAATCAGTCTCCCATCACTCCAGTGGTTGCCAAACTACAACTCCCAGCATGCCCGGACAGCCGTAGGCTGTCCGGGCATGCTGGGAGTTGTAGTTTTGCAACAGTTGCAGGCAGCCTGGTTGCAAAACCAAAACACCCATTGTGCACGATAGGAGTTGTAGTTTGAACAACACTGGAATTTTTTTAATTTATTTATTTTAAATCAACTGGTGTCAGAAAGTTAAACAGATTTGTAAATGACTTCAATTAAAAAATCTTAATCCTTCCAGTACTTATCGGCTGCTGTATGCTCCAGAGGAAGTTCTTTTCTTTTTTTTTTCTTTTTTTTTTTCTCCAGTCTGACCACAGTGCTCTCTGCTGACACCTCTGTCCATGTCAGGAACTGTCCAGAGCAGGAGAGGTTTGCTATGGGGATTAACTTGTACTCTGGACAGTTCCTGACATGGACTGTGGTCAGACGACAGAAAATAAATAAAAAAAGAAAAGAAAAGAACTTCCTCTGTAGTATACAGCAGCTGATAAGTACGGGAAGGATTAATATTTTTAAATATAAGTAATTTACAAATCTGTTCAACTTTCTGGCACCAGTTGATTTAATGCGGTTTTCAAATTGAAAACGTATACGGGAACTGTATTGCAAAAACGTGGTGTGTACCCATTCAGCCCTAGCAAGTTCTAAACGTCATCTTGGATACCTTCTTAAAGGGGACCTCCAGTACTAAAAGCGTGGCATTATTCACCATCTACTACCAGACAGAGGCATGCTGGGACATATAGTCCAGCATCTTATGATGGCTGGGATTTTGCTGGTAGTCTTGCGCTAAGCTCCCTTTTAAAATCTCTACTGGTGGTCTCCAACCTGCGGACCTCCAGATGTTGCAAAACGACAACTCCCAGCATGTCCGGACAGCCGTTGGCTGTCCGGGCATGCTGGGAGTTGTCGTTTTGCAACATCTGGAGGGTCCGCAGGTTGAAGACCACTGCTCTAGAGCATAGGCAACCCTCAGCGCTGCAGATGTTTTTTTTTTTTTACTACATTTCCCATGATGCTCTTACACCCAAAATGCTGCTAAAGCATCATGGGAGATGTAGTCCAAAACATCCGAAAGTTCCCTAATCCTGCTCTAGTGTGTGCGCAGGCCAGTGTTCCCCATCTTGTGGCCCTTCAGCTGTTGCAAAACTACAACTCCCATCAGGCAAAGACTGTCAGGGGCAGGATGGGAGTTGTAATTTTACAGCTTCTGGAGGACTTTGGTGTAAACAGTGGATTATGTCCGAATTTTGGATTCTCTATCCGACCGCATTTGTTGCAGTAAAATTGACGTTAGATTTGGGAGGCAGGAACCGCACCACCAACACATGGCGGCATACGGAACAATACAGGGGCGGTAGATGTTGTAGGAAACGACAAGTTTAGCTCAGAAAACGTTTGCTACAAAATTGCCGTCAACTA
>NC_079199.1:18999417-19026917 GCF_029499605.1 Hyla sarda
TCGGTTTTGTCAGTTTTTTTCCCCTGTACCCAAAACCGTAGCCTACCACGATTTTTGGTCCGAGTGAAAAAACATTTTAAAACGTATACCTTTTTTTTTTTTTCAAACATGGGAACCGTACAGAACCGTATGTGCGTACGGTTCCATCCGGTTTCCACCATATATACAGTTTTTTTTTATTTTGCCACAGTTTCTTTTCTTGGAATTTCAAACAAGTGAAACTTTATTCCTAATGGAGTGAAAAGTTAAAAACGTATACCTTTTTATTCAACCGGACATCATTTTTCAACCGTTTACGAATCAAAATTTGTAGACAACGTTTTGATACAGTTTAGTCAGGTTTTGAGGAATACGTTCTTTTAGCAAAAACCTGATATGGGAACGGTATTGCAAAATCGTGGTGTGAACCCGGCCTAAGTCATCCAACTTTCCTCAACTGAATAGTCTCTTTAGGATCAACTCTTGAAAAATAGGACAATTTATTCTTTTATTTACTGGTGTTTTTCTTTCTTTCTTTATAATAATAACAATAATAATAATAATAATAATTATTATTATTATTAATATATATATTATTATTATTATTATTATAATTTTTTATTTTTTTTTTTTGTGGAGATGTGGTGGGGTAAATGCTCTGTAAGAACATTCAGTGGTGGTAGTCATATTCTCATCTGCACCGACACACGCCAGATCCTACTAGTCATTTATATCATGTATTTTTGTCCCCTCTAGGTCCAACAGCAAGTGCACCCCACCCTCACCGCAAAAGAAGACTCTTTGTATTACATAGAGGAACTCATCCTGCAGCTTCTCAGTAAATTGTGCATTGCTCAGCCCAGGACGGTCCAGGATGTGGAGGTTAGTAAGGATTAGGGCTTCACGATATGGGGAAAATGTGCGATTGTGATTTTGGGCCGAAACATTGCGATTTCGATATGCGATGCGATATAATAAATTAATGGTGAAATCCCGCCATTTCATGTCCAATCTCCTGCATTTTAAATCTATCCAACCAATTTTATGGCCACCGCCCATTTCACATCTCCCCATTTAATTTCTATCTCCCCTCCCCCCCGTCACATTCTCCCCTCTTGTTCATATCTTCTCCCATCACATTTTCCCCCCTATGTCACATTCCTGCTCCCCCTACCACATTCTCCCCCCATATCACATCTCACCACCCCCCCCGTCACACTCTTCTCCCCCCCCCCCCCTGTCACACTCTTCTCCCCCCCCCCCCCCCCCCCCCCCCCCGTCACATCCTACCCCTCCCTTTGTCACATACTACAGTTTTAGGTCCGGTCACAAAACTAATATGGGTCAAAAATGAGCCAACCGGAGTCACTGTTTGACTCCGGTCGGCTCATTAAAGTAAATGGATTTCAGCGCCGGTCTTGCTGAGGTACGGGAGCGCCTAGTTTTCCCCCTCCCCCAGCCGATCCGACACCCGTAGAGTGAAAATGAGGTGTGAATGCAGCCTAAGTCAAGGTTTTTTTTTGTTTGTTTATTTATTTTTTTTGGTAATGCTGAAGGCCTGGGCAGGATTTTTTTTTAAACCAAAAACTTGAATGCCTAAGAACCCCATATAAGGATTGACGATTAGTTTTGTAGAGCTGGAGAACCTCTATAAAGTATTGTCATTGATCACACAATATGCTGTCTGAATGTTCTTATAACCAAACAACGGTCATTCCGTTCACCCACACTAAACCCAATACACCGAGTTATAGTGCGGGTGAAGAGGAGACCGGTGCGGGGTCTCTGACTGATATACATAACTGCAGTCCGGCGCCCGGTCCCTCTGAAGATCCTCTTCAGTCTTTGGTGAATTGCGCGCTGGAGGTGGGCCTGCCAGCTGGATTTAAATTTCATGGTCGCTGGTCACGTTTGCGCTCAGTAGGCACAAGCACTCACGTGACCAGCGACCATGAATATTCAAATCCAGCCGGCGGGCCCGCCTCCAGCGCGCAATTCACCAAAGACAGAAGAGGATCTTCAGAGGGACCGGGAGCCGGACTGCAGGTATGTATATTAGTCAGAGACCCCCGCATCGGTCTCCTGTTCACCTGAACTATAACCCGGTGTATTGGGTTTAGTGTGGGTGAAAGGGATGACCAGTTGGAGATAATCAGTGTTATTGCTTTCTGAACAAAAAACCTTCTGCGTATATCACAATTGGATAAGATGGCAGCATCTGTGGCATGGCGTACACACACCCCATCATCTATTTGCTCTGTGGTCCTGGTTGGCTCAGCTTTGCTGGTCTCTAGCCAAGACTTGCATTTGTCTTCATTACCGTCTATAGAACAATTTTCATTTCTTTTCTAGGAATAGTTTGTGGTCTCTTAATGTAGTGTTAGTTATCTGGTCAGACTGGTATAGCACCGACTACCGATAAAAGGTGACGCGAGAGCGTTACTATGGATATACGAGGGTGTGAGGTCACACATTGCAACTTCCCCTCTAATGTCAGTGGGACTAAAGCAGCCCATTCAAGATGCCAACATTTTGGGGTTTACCTATGGGTACATACCGGGGTCATGCGAGGTGCAACATATAGAACAACCATGGGCTCTATGACTATGTGGAATATTTTATCAATAATATAACCCATTCATTCTTTACTTTTAAATGGTCTAAATACCTATCTTATTTTTTTTAATTTTTTAATTTTTTTTAAGGAACGAGTGCAGAAAACTTTTCCTCATCCAATCGACAAGTGGGCCATCGCCGATGCTCAGTCCGCCATTGAAAAGCGGAAGCGAAGGAATCCCCTGCTGCTTCCTGTCGATAAGATACACCCCTCACTGAAGGTAACCTTTTATTCTTATTCTTTCTGAATTTCTTCACTCTGCTCACTTTATGTATATTCCGTTACAGTGGTCCCTCAACATACAATGGTAATTCGTTCCAAATGAACCATCATTAGTTGAAACCATCGTATGTTGAGGGATCCGTGCAATGGTAAGTATATTAAGTTATACTCACCTGTCCCCGCTGCTCCGGACCATCACCGCTGCACTGGATGTCGCCCTCCATCACTGGCGCTGCGTCCCCGGGGTGTCCCCGCCACTCCGGACTGTCACTGCTGCCCGGGATTGTCGCTCTTCATTGCCGTCATCACGTCGCTGCGCACGCCGCTCCTATTGGATGACGGGACGGCGTGCGCGGCGACGTGATGACGATGAAGGTAGAGCGACCGCCATACAGGAGATCCTGAAGAGGACGTCCGGAGCACCGGGGACAGTTGAGTGATCATCACCGCAGCACATGGGGCACCTTAAAAGGCTATCCGGTGGCCGCTGAAGCAGTCTGCGCTGCTGGATAGCCGTTTATGCGATGGCCCCGACATACAAAAGCATCGTATGTTGATGCTGCCTCTGAGAGGCCATCGTATGTTGAAATGATCACATGTCGGGGCCATCATAGGTCGGGGGGGGGGGGGGGTCACTGTATTTCTTTGTGATATTGGATTGTAGGAAAGCTGAGTGAGTAGCGTTATTATGGCCCCTGACTTGTCACACAGTCCTTCTGTACTGCTTATTTTCTGGAATACCAGTAATAGTTACCCTTTGGAGGTCTGGGAAAGCTGGGTGACTGAATATCGTTACCTTCCTGCTTTCACAGAAATAAATATAATTTGTAAAGGAGTAAGTAGGATGAAGAAGATGAAACATACAGGGTGGTAGAGTAAGTATATCGATTGACACCCAGCTTTGCCAGAAACAGAATCAGGAATAGGACAACTCAAGGTCATATATTTTCTACTGATATATATATATATATTTTTAATATGTTTATTTACTGTTCTGGTAAGACAGATTGTGTTCCCTTTTCTATACCAGGAAGTGCTTGGCTACAAGGTGGATTACCATGTATCTCTCTACATTGTGGCGGTCCTGGAATACATCTCTGCTGACATCTTAAAGCTTGCAGGAAACTATGTCTTTAACATTAGACACTATGAGATCTCTCAGCAAGACATCAAAGTGTCGATGTGCGCCGATAAGGTGAGGTCCTAGTGTCCATATACTGACTGTACAAAGCGCTACTGGGTAAGAATGTTGAATGAATATCAACGGACGCCAGCGGTAACACAGGACTGATGTTTATTCAAAAGATAGTTAAAATGATAAAGGACGACGCGTTTCGGCGTGCCGAAACGCGTCGTCCTTTATCATTTTAACTATCTTTTGAATAAACATCAGTCCTGTGTTACCGCTGGCGTCCGTTGATATCTATTCAACATTCCTACCCAGTAGCGCTCTTCAGAATCCCTCCTTTTTCGCCTTTCCTGCCATTTTACTTTCTGTACCCCTTGGGACTAAGGACAATTAAGGGACCAGAGCGGCATACTGGCCACAACTTCTTCTACACACCCTCATAACCCATGAGATTAGGTGTACTTACCTCACTGTATACCCACAGAAGGTCAGTACAACACCTTGGGTGTTGGTGGCGGGTATTTAGAGTTTGTATCCATCTTCTTGGTTACTAAATACTACACAAGAGAGCGCCCCGCATTTTTCTCCTTTCTTCCTTTTGACTGTACAAAGGGAGTTGTTCCAGGCATTTTCTTATCTTTTAGTATAGGCCATCAGTGTCACATGGGTGGAGGGTTCGACTCTCGATCAGCTGATGGAAGGGGCCAGGTTTACCAGGTATCACTCTGCACTTTTAGTAGTGGCTGTGCCAGATTTTGAATGGGACCGATCTGCAATACTAGACACGGGCACTACTATATGAACAGCACTGTTTTTGTAAACATTCAAGGGCACCTTCAGTTAGCCAAATCTCCTATTAGCGAGAGAACTGTGCGAAAAATGGGGGGTTCCTGAGAGCGCTACTGGATGTAGTGTTGAATGAGTTTCAAAGACCGCCAACAGTTACACGGGACTTTTCTTTTTTTATTTATTTATTCTCTGTAAATTTTTAATAGGGTTTTACATAAACCTAAAGAGAAATGCAATCAAACAACCTGGGAGGGGAACAAGATTCCCGGTATCAATAAAAATCAAATGGCATTTCAAGAACAAAATAGCACAATGGATCTAATCACAATCAAATTTGTGAAGTCAAGTATGACCGAAAGAGTAATACCGATCCAGGATATCTCCAGGAAGGAGGCCACAGGAGGGGGGGGGGGGGGGTAAGGAAACACATACGCACAGGACTGGTTATTATTCTAGAGTCAAAATGATACAGGACAACGTGTTTCGGTGCACACTCGCTCCTTGCTCAGGTCCAGATTTTTTTTTTTTTTTTTACAGCACGGTGCCAACACACAGGAAACCCCGCCAGGACTACAGACTGAAAATTTTTTTTTCGTGGACCTGAGGAAGGTGCGAGTATGCACCGAAACGCGCTGTCCTATATAATTTTGACTCTTTATAATAAAAACCAGTCCTGTGTAACTGTTGGCGGTCTTTGAAACTCATTCAACACTACATCCAGTAGTGCTCTAAGGAACCACCCGTTTTTCTCACGGTTCTCTCGATATATCCTTTCTCCGTACCCTTCGGGACTACGGATACAAGGGGTCAGAGCAGCAGACTGGTTATAGCCTCTCCCGCACACCCTCGAAGCCCATGGTACTAGGTGTACTTGCCTTATTGTATACCCACAGAAGGTCAGTATACACCTTGTGTGTTGGTGGTGGGTATTTGTAACTGTTATCCATTCTATTGGCATTTAAATACTACACAAGGGAGCGCCCCGCATTTCCCCTTTTCCCATTTTCCTTTCTACAAATCTCTTATTATGATCTCCTATTGATGACTTTCCCTAAGGGATTAAAACGTGTCTGGGACTTCATTGAATGGGCCATCAGGCAAAAAAAAATCCCAAAACATACATTTCTGCAGCCCGAGGCTACTACTACTAGGTGGAGCCAACTAAAGACATAATTAAACTCAATGAGCCTTTAAAATTTTAGCTTTCGGTTGCTCGCCCTAGTAGCAGGGATATCTTGTAGAAATGAATGAAATTGCTTAATTTCTTGCTGAGTTGCACTAAAGAGTTGCATTCATCTTTGCAGCACTGACCTCTTTCCTCCTGCTGATCCTTGTATTCTGGTTTCAGACATGACAATAATTCAGGGTGAGGTGCTTGGCTGTGAGCTGCGCATCACTTAGTAAATAAAGCCTGTGGTTCACCAGATAATACACAGTACAAGACAGGTCAGCCACATCCTCTATGTCAGCATTTCCCAACCAGGGTCCCTCCGGTTGTTGCAAAACTACAACTCCCAGCACGCCCGGAGATCCGAATGTTGTCTGGGCATGCTGGGAGATGTAGTTTTACAGTACTCCTTGGTACAGTAGTAGGCATCCTGGTTGAAAAACACTGGTCTACGAGCTCGTGCCTACCTTTTAAACTGTACCTCTGCAGTTTTATTCACTACTATTATAAAAAATGTATTTATTTAGAATTTAGCGCCGTATGACCTTTGCCGTCCATTCTCCACAGGGCCCTATTCGTGCACAGTGATGCACTGTAGTCATGTTTAATAAAAGTGAATAAAACCGTAGAGGTACACTTTTTAATATAAATAAATAACATAATTTCACATATTGCGGATTTGCTGCAGATTTTCTGAAGATTTTTAAGTTAAAGGGGTACTCTGGTGGATTTTTATTTTTATTTTTTTAAGTCAACTGGTGCCAGAAAGTTAAACAGATTTGTAAATGACTTCTATTAAAAAATCTTAATCCTTCCAGTACCTATTAGCTGCTGAATACTACAAAGGAAATTATTTTCTTTTTGGAACACAAAGCTCTCTGCTGACATCACGAGCACAGTGCGCTCTGCTGACATCTCTGTCCATTTTAAGAAATGTCCAGAGTAGAAGAAAATCCCCATAGAAAACATATGCTGCACTGGCCAGTTCCTAAAATGGACAGAGATGTCAGCAGAGAGCACTGTGGTCATGATGTCAGCAGAGAGCACTGTGTTCCAAAAAGAAAATAATTTCCTTTGTAGTATTCAGCAGCTAATAAGTACTGGAAGGATTAAGATTTATTTTAAATAGAAGTCATTTACTAATCTGTTTAACTTTCTGGCACCAGGTGATTTAAAAAATAAATAAATAAATAAAAAAAAATTCCACCGGAGCACCCCTTTAATCGGGAAAATCTGCAAGAAATATGCACCAAATCCTCCATTTGTGATGTGTGAACAGGTCCTTATTGTATGTGGACTGATGCAGAATCTGTGTTATAATTCCTGTACCTCCGTCCTCCCGCCAGGTTTTGATGGACATGTTCGATCAGGATGATGACATCGGGTTGGTGGCGCTCTGCGATGAGGAACCTTCTTCCACGGGGGAGCTCAATTATTACGAACTGGTGAGGACGGAAATTGCCGGAGAGAGACAATATCTGCGGGAGCTGAACCTGATCATCAAGGTGTTCCGGGCGGCCTTCCTGGCTAACAAAAAGCTATGTACACCCAATGTAAGTTCTGATTTTCTCAGGATGTGGATATTGCACGTATGAGAAGGTTAAAGGGGTATTCCAAGAATTTTTTTTTATCTGACTCTGCTACAGGGGCTGTATAGTTAGTGTAGTCCATAATTTAGTGTCTGTACCTGTGTGTGACGGTTTTCTCACAATTCTTCTGTGATTTTCACCCCAATATTTATTTTTTACCAGCATACAAAATGACTGTTGTCTCAGATTTTTCCCAGGTTGCAATGCGGCCGAGACCTGACATCACTAGTCAGCTGATGACAGAGAGCCTGTCTGCTTCAATGGGTGGAGCAATCGCTTGGTGGGAGATAGATCAATCTGCAACTAATGCAACAGCTTTAGGCACCCTGATTGAAAACCACAGGTCTTTTGAATGGATGCAGCTCATTTATGTTTCAATGGGTGGGGTGGCTGATGTGTGGGAGGGAGGAAAATGGAATTATGGGATTTGTAGGCAAAAGAAGAAAACTCAAACAGGAAATACCAGTTCACAAAAAAGCTAGCCACAGTGTTATGGTAATCTCACAACATAGCCATTTATCCCCAAGACAAGCGCAGATCCTTCCTAAGCCATGTCCATTACTGTCTGCCAGGTACGTACTAAAATCACCTTATGCTGGAGAACCCCTTTAATATTTGATGGCTACAGTGGAGTGCTCAGTTGCTAGCACATATGCTTAATGCAGGGTTTCCCTACCAGTGTGCCTCCAGCTGTTGTAAAACTACAATTCCCAGCATGCCCGGACAGCCGAAGGCTGTCCGGGCATGCTGGGAGTTGTAGTTTTACAGAGAATTGTATAGCTAACAACTCCATACTGTCCATGCCTCTTCGACCTTCCCACTAAGCCCTGTAGTCTGGTCTCTAGGGAATAGGTATGGAGTGAATAACCGAAACTTGGAATTGCACTTCTAATTCTTACTAATCATTGCTGTAAGAGCCAGACGGCCTTTCCCTGATAAGCCGACAGCGGAGATATTATTATGTAACAAGCGCTCGCTGTGTACTGAACTGTCTCCATGGAGTTCATGCTTTGGTTACGCTGCAATTGTTTGCTGCAATCCCTGAGGTCGGAAATACCGAGTCAGCTGTTTGGTTAAAAAAAAAAAAAAAAAAAAAAAAGAATAGTTTCCGTGTTTTAACTAAAAACATTTCCGTGACGTTGGATTTAAAGGGATTTTCTTCTACTTGGACAAATGCGCCATCAAGTTTCTGCTCCAACCCGATCATTTATGGATGTCCCAGACTAGGCTTATGTCACCACTGTGCATTCCAGGCCAGAGCAGAATTTTGGCAATAAGTCATTTCCTTTTTTTTTTTTTTTACTATTTTGTTTACAGGTTTTTAAGCTATTTCGGGAGATTTGTCTGAACCTCGGACAACCTATTGTTTGTTCCCTGTTATCTGACGTTCAGGCTGTGGAGAGGTCGAGCGTTCTTCAATGGGATAAAAGAAATCCAGAAAAATCCCCTGCCCCCCCCCCATCCATGAACACCTTGAGAAATATTTACAGTCTTGGACAGAGTTCACACCCACGTCATAATTTCCTTTGTTTTGCTTAAAGGGGTACTCCAGTGGAAAACATAAATTTTTTTTTTTTTTTTATAAATCAACTGGTGCCAGAAAGTTAAACAGATTTGTAAATTACTTCTATTAAAGAATCTTAAACCTTCCAGTACTCTTTAGCAGCTGTATACTACAGAGGAAATTATTTTCTTTTTGAATTTCTTTTTTGTCTTGTCCACAGTGCTCTCTGCTGACACCTCTGTCTGTGTCAGGAACTGTCCAGAGCAGCATAGGTTTGCTTTGGGGATTTTCTTCTGTTCTGGACAGTTCTTGATACGGGCATCAGGTGTCAGCAGAGAGCACTGTGGGCAAGACAAAAAAGAAATTCAAAAAGAAAAGAATTTCCTCTGTAGCATACAGCTGCTAAAAAGTACTGGAAGGGTAAAGATTCTTTTAATGGAAGTAATTTACAAATCTGTTTAACTTTCTGGCTCCAGTTCATTTAAAAAATGTTTGTTTTTTCCACCGGAGTACCGCTTTAAGCAAAACAAAGGAAATCATGACGTGGGTGTGAACTCGGTCCAAGACTGTAAATATTCCTATGGTGTTTTCTTTAAAGGGGTATTCCGGCCGAATACATCTTATCCCTTACCCAAAGGATAGGGGATAAGATGTCTGATCGTGGGGGGGACCTGCTGTTGGGACCCCCTGTGATCTCCGTGCAGCACCCGCATTCTATGCAGGGCTGTGTCTCCAGTCTTGGAAACCTCTTTGTTTCCGGGACTGGAGACGTGACGTGACGCCCCAAATAAAATTTATTTGGCTGGAATAACCCTTTAATCATAAGAGCAGAAAAAATTAAACTAATGCCGCGGCTAGATCATTAAAGGAGATCTCCGGGATAGAAAAACATATCCCCTTTCCACGGGATAAGGGGATAAGTGTAAGATCGCGAGGGGTCTGATTACTGGGACCCCCCGCGATCTCCCATCCGGCACCCCGACCTGAATATGATGTGTCGACGACCGCACAAAGCAGCGCCCGACACTCTCCCTCAATGCAGTCTCCAGCTCTCTTGGGGAGTGTCGGCTGCTGTGGTTGATCCCAGCGGTCAAACCCCCCTCGATCTGACACTTATCCCCTATCCTGTGGATAGGGAATACGTCGCTTTATCCCGGATTACCCCTTTAAATGCTGGACATGAATGGAGCTTGACAGACCCTATTGACTTTAATGGGGTCTGTCACGTTTCAAGCATGTTTAATGGCTTCTGAGCTGGATCCCCCATCCTAAGAGAACCTCTGCTGCACATGTGAACTGAGCCATGTGTGTGTGTGTGTATATATATATATATATATATATATATATATATATATATATATATATATATATATATATAATATACACACACACATATAAGTGGTCTCCAAACCGTGGACCTCAAGCAGTTGCAAAACTACAACTCTCAGCATGCCCGGACAGCCAACGGCTGTCCGGGCATGCTGTGAGTTTTAGTTTTTCAACATCTGGAGGTCCACAGTTTGGAGACCACTAATTTATAGCTACTTGTCTTCCACGACCTTTATGACCAGTATAACAAACAGAACCCGGCTGCTCTTAGAATAGGATAGTCAGAACCAGAGCTCTGCCGGGCGGATCACGCCTCCCTCCCAGTGTTTGTTCTTCTAGTCCCTTACAGCTCTTCTTATCTACAAGTTATTTCTAAGGAGCTGTAAGACAAGCCAAGAAGTGTTTGCTTAAACTGTTTAAAGTGGATTTCAATGTCACAGAGTGACCTCAGCAATTCCATGGTTCAGAGAAGGCCTGACAACCGTATGCATGTCTTTAGCATTGTCATTCATAGATATAGGTTTTATTGTTACCACTGGCTACTGTGTACATACATTACTAGCTGATCCTGAGTTATATCCTGTACTCACTATTCTGCTGGTGGGGTCACTGTGTACATACATTACTAGCTGATCCTGAGTTATATCCTGTATTATACTCCAGAGCTGCACTCGCTATTCTGCTGGTGAGGTCACTGTGTACATACATTACATTACTTATCCTGTACTGATCCTGAGTTATATCCTGTATTATACTCCAGAGCTGTACTCACTATTCTGCTGGTGAGGTCACTGTGTACATACGTTACATTACTTATCCTGTATTATACTCCAGAGCTGTACTCACTATTCTGCTGGTGAGGTCACTGTGTACATACATTATACTACTTATCCTGTACTGATCCTGAGTTATATCCTGTATTATACTCCAGAGCTGTACTCACTATTCTGCTGGTGAGGTCACTGTGTACATACATTACATTACTTATCCTGTACTGATCCTGAGTTATATCCTGTATTATACTCCAGGGCTGTACTCACTATTCTGCTGGTGGGGTCACTGTGTACATACATTACATTACATTACTTATCCTGTACTGATCCTGAGTTATATCCTGTATTATACTCCAGAGCTGTACTCACTATTCTGCTGGTGAGGTCACTGTGTACATACATTACATTACTTATCCTGTACTGATCCTGAGTTATATCCTGTATTATACTCCAGAGCAGTTCTCACTATTCTGCTGGTGAGGTCACTGTGCACATACTTTACATTACTTATCCTGTACTGATCCTGAGTTATATCCTGTATTATACTCCAGAGTTGTATTCGGATTTCTCAGAATAACAAATAACTAAAGCAAGCTCTATGCAGACATTGATCCAGCCAGTGCCTAGAGATTTCAGCTCTGAAGCCTGCAGGATTGTACAAGATTGTATACTGTATCATAGAGCTCATATTATGTCGTATTGTGTCTCCTTACAGGACATAGACATCATCTTCAGTAACATCCTGGACATTCATGAGTTGACAGTGAAGCTTCTGGGCCTAATTGAGGACACGGTGGAGATGACGGATGAAAGTAGCCCACATCCACTGGTTGGAAGCTGCTTTGAAGATTTGGCTGAGGTAAGGACTCATGGCTGCTGCCTCATGGTTTTATCACTTATGGCAGTGTTCCCTAACCAGTGGCCTTCCAGCTGTTGCAAACTACAACGCTTCATGTCCTGACAGCCGAGCATGAGAGGAGTTGTAGTTCAGCTGAAGGGCCATAGGTTGAAGGGGTACTCCCCTTGCCAGTGTTCCGGCTGCGTTCGGACAATTGTGCGCGTGCTGTGGGGATCGGCCTTGCCCCCTGGTGCTGTTAGGCCACACCCCCTCTATGCAAGTCTATGGGAGGGGGCGTGGCAGGAACCTTCTTTCAGGCAATGAAGAGCTGTAAAGAGCAGCGCACTCATCATCTATAGCATTGATGTCCCCTTAAAGGGGTATTCCTGGAAAAGAAATATTTTTATAGATCAACTGGCTCCAAAAAGTTAAACAGATTTGTAAATTACTTCTATTTAAAAAAATCTTAATCCTTCTAATAATTATCAGCTGCTGAAGTTGAGTTGTTCTTTTCTGTCTCACAACAGTGCTCTCTGCTGACATCTCTGCTTGTCTCAGGAACTGCAAAAGAGGTTTGCTATGGGGATTTGCTTCTACGCTGGACAGTTCCCGAGACAGGTGTCATCAGAAAGCACTTAGACAGAAAAGAACAACTCAACTTCAGCAGCTCAGAAGTACTGAAAGGATTAAGATTTTTTTTATAGAAGTAATTTACAAATCTGTTTAACTTTCTGGAGCCAGTTGAGATATAAAAAATAAATAAAAAATAAAACAACATTTTTTTACTGGATAACCCCTTTAACCCCATTGGGTGCCATGTAATGTATTGTAACAAGGACGCACTGCATGCTTCTCCAGGGGACATCAGTTTCTTCTACAGTGATCCTATTATGCTGGAAGGATGGATCTATGAAAGGTTCTGCTGAGCACCTTTGTTTTACAGTAACTGAATTCTGTAAAGATTATAAACTAGGTCAGTGTTTCCCAACCAGGGTGCCTCCAGATGTTGCAAAACTACAACTCCCAGCATGCCCGGACAGCCAAAGGCTGTCCGGGCATGCTGGGAGTTGTAGTTTTGCAACATCTGGAGGCACCCTGGTTGGGAAACACTGAACTAGGCTCTTGAAATGCACCCATGCATTGCGTTTTATGCCAGTTGTGCATTATAGGATTTTGCTAACTTTATTATTGATTGCTCTGTTTTGATTTGACACCATTTAATCCTGATGCCTGACCTTCTCCCTCTCTCTCCCTCAGGAGCAGGCCTTCGACCCCTATGAAACCTTATCCCAGGACATCCTTGCCACCCAATTCCAAGAACACTTTAACAACCTCATGGTTAATCCGGCTGTTGCTCTTTATTTCCAGGTAACGTTTTTCTTTTGTGTTTTTATAGATGGTTTTTGTTTCTCCTGTCACTTTCCATTCGTATATTGAACCCAAAATCTAAATTTCTGCCCCTTTTGCTGCTATAGGTGATTTCTAATCTGGTCCAAAGACATAGTCGCATGCTCATGACCTTAGCAATAGCATTGCGCGCCCTTATTGCACAAGTACATCTAAAATTAAGCAACTTTCCAAATAGTCTTGATTACATTTTTTATTTTTATTTTTTTGTACAGAGGGTTTGTGTCTCTCTGGTTACAGAAACGCAGGATTGACAGGCTGCTCCACAATTCCAGTTCCCAACTTTATACTGCCTAGACAGGGAGACCATAACATGGTGTCTGAAACCATGGAGACCCATAGTTTTGCATAGATGCTGTATACACAAAACTGTTTTTTATATTAATACATTTTTTTTAATTTTTGATTCATTAAAAATATAAAGAGGCTACAAAAATTGCGGAAGTATCTACCGTATTTATCGGGGTATACCACGCACTGGCCTATAACACGCACCCTCATTTTACCAAGGATATTTGGGTAAAAAAAAGTTTTTTACCCAAATATCGATGGTAAAGTGAGGTTGCGTGTGTGCGCGCTGCTGCAGGCCTCCGGCGTGCGTCCCCTGCGTCCCCTGCGTCGTTGCTATTCGCTGCACGGCGTATGACGTCAGTGCGCCGCGCCGTGCATAGCAACGACGCAGGGGACGCACGCCGGAGGCCTGCAGCAGCGCGGACCCGACCCCGGCAACAGGTAATTATGCCGCCGGGGATGGGGGAGGCAACGGGGCAGCGGCGCCGGCAATGGGTGCCGCTGCCCCTTCTCTCCCCCTGGCTGTTGGCGCCGCTTCTCTCCCCCTGGCTATCGGCGCCGGCAATGGGGCGCCGGCACCGATAGTCAGGGGGACAGAACGGGCAGCGGCGCCGATAGCCAGGGGGAGAGAAGGGCCGGCAGCAGGGCTCTAGACCCCAGGAAAGGCAGGGGGAGAGAAGCGGGCAGCGACGGCCTCTCTCCCCCTGCCTTTCCTGGGGGAGTATCGGCGTATATCACGCACATAGACTTTAGGCTAAAAATTTTAGCCTAAAAAGTGCGTGTTATACGCCGATAAATACGGTATATCCTTTTGATCAGTCAGAGTCTAAGCACCACACTGATCTCTTGATATAGCTGGGAGAAGCTTTTAGCCGTGCGCTTCACTTCCTGGCTTACTGCTCTATCCAACTCATTCCAGGACACAGGCTCCATAGTCGTACAATGGATCCTGTCTTCTACAATGCGCCGGATCCGGTGGTGAACCAGGGAGTGAAGTGCCCAACTGCACACTTATCCCAGCTATATCTATAGATCTGTGGAGGTCTCAGTGCTGAGACTCCGACCCATCAAATCTTTTGATGTTTGTTTGACGTGATTCAGACATTTAAAGAAATATATGTTTGTTTTTTTTTTCAAATATATATGATTTAGTTTAGACTTAAAGGGGTACTCTGGTGAAAAATATATATTTTTTGAATCAACTGGTGCCAGAAAGTTAAACTGATCCGTAAATGACTTATATTAAAAAATCTTTTCCCTTCCAGTACTTTTAAGCAGCTTCTTTTTTGTCTTGTCCACAGTGCTCTCTGCTGACACCTGATGCCCGTATCAGGAACTGTTCAGAGCAGCATAGGTTTGCAGTGGGGATTTTCTCCTGCTCTGGACAGTTCCTGATACGGGCATCAGGTGTCAGCAGAGAGCACTGTGGACAAGACAAAAAAGAAATTCAAAAAGAAAAGAATTTCCTCTGTAGCATACAGCTGCCAAAAAGTACTGGAAGGGTAAAGATTTTTTTTTTAATAGAAGTAATTTACAAATCTGTTTAACTTTCTGGCACCAGTTGATTTAAAAAAAAAAAATGTTTTCCACCGGAGTACCCCTTTAAGGAAAGGTAAATTGTTTTATGTTTATTTTTCCTACAGACAATTTCAGAAGGCTTTAAAGAAGCAGTGAGATACGTTCTCCCTCGTCTAATGCTGGTTCCCGTTTACCATTGTTTGCACTATTTTGAGGTATTGGAGGTAAGACAGAATATTTTTTTATTTTTTTTACTTTTACTTGAAATACTATTATCACTTTTATATTTGTATGAAGCTTAAAAAGCCAAATAATAAGTTGCTCAAGACTTATACTGTTAAGCTTCTAGATGTAAACTAGGATGTCCTAATTGACAACAATACTGACAACAAGCAGAGTTCTTTAAAATAGGGAGGAAGAGAAAAGCAAAGTACCGTATTTTTCGTCCTATAGGACGCACCGGCGTATAAGACGCACCCAATTTTTAGGTGCAAAATGTAAATAAATAAAGATTTTGAACCCAATAGTGGTCTTCAACCTGCGGACCTCCAGATGTTGAAAAACTACAACTCCCAGCATGCCCGGGCAGCCGTTGGCTGTCCGGGCATGCTGGGAGTTGTAGTTTTGCAACATCTGGAGGTCCGCAGATTGAAGACCACTGCATAGGAGGTAATACTCACGTGTCCCCGCCGCTCCGGACCCGTCACCACTGCCCTGGATGTCGCTCCATCGCTGTCGCCGCGTCCCCGTCGCTCCGGAACGTCTCTGCTGCCGGTCGGGTATCCTCGCTCTCCGTCGCCGCCATCACGTCGTTACGCACGCCGACGCACGTACGCGACGACATGATGACGAGGAAGGAGAGCGCCGGCCATACAGGGGATCCCTGAACGGAGAAGACACCGAGGAGGCAGGTAAGGTCCCTCCCGGTGTCCTGTAAGCACTAACCCGGCTATTCAGTCGGGCTGTTCGGGACCGCCACGGTGAAATCGCGGCGGTCTCGAACAGCCCGACTGAACAGCCGGGTTAGTGTCACTTTCCCTTCAGACGCAGCGGTCAGCTTTGATCGCCACGTCTGAAGGGTTAATACAGGGCATCACCACGATCGGTGATGTCCTGTATTAGCCGCGGGTCCCGGCCGTTGATGGCCGCAGGGACTGCCGGATAGGGGTGTATTTGCTGTATAAGACGCACCAACTTTTCCCCCCCAGTTTTGGGGAAGAAAAAGTGCGTCTTATACGGCGAAAAATACGGTATATTGGAAAGTTGCTGGGGCTATTAGATGAACACTAGTGATGACTGTAAAGCTTCATGGAGAATTTCCGTTTAATTGTACAGCTTTAAGTTTTCAGCATAATCAGTGTGATTTTTGTTATTTTGCCATAATTTTTCCAAAATGTAGCTGTTACAAGAGCGGAGCGAAGACCAAGAGGACAGAGAGTGCCTAAAACAAGCCATCACCGCTTTGCTGAACCTGCGATGTAGCATGGAACGTATTTACAATAAGCACTCACCACGCCGCCGCCCAGGGTAAGACACACTAAAAGCATGCAAGTAATTTAAAAGATAATTTTTAGCATGGCACCTACTCCTCTCTGCTATACCATGACATAGTGCTCTGGACTGAACAGGCTGGTACCGTGCTGAGCTAATGAGTTACACAGTTCATTGCTAGATAGCTTGTGAGGTGACAGGTTTGCTAGGTTTTCATGGTGTTATGTAAGTAGTAATAAAGAAGGATCACAGCAAGGAAAGGGTTACAATAAGCACTAAACTTCTACAGTTGCTGCTACTGAGAAGCTAAAGGGAGGAGAAGATTACACTACGGCACTGTTGGGAGCACCTCCAAAGGGGGACACTGTGTAGTTCTTTGTGAGAGAATATGCATAGGTGCCTAGTGGGCCCTCACCCTATGGGGTTATGTGAGGACACAACACCATTATGCTCCTTAAAAGTCAGAATCAGATCGTAGTCAAAGGTTCCAGTGAAGAAGCCGCAGTCTCAACAGGTTTTATATGGCAGGTAGGTGTCAATGTAAATTTACCATCAAGGACAAAAAACCCGGATGCTGAACTGTGACCCTCCAAGGAAAATTTATGCAGAGACTTATTCTATGTTATCCAAGAGATTATTATGTCTCAAACACAACGAGTTTCGGGGATGTCTCTCCCCTTTTTCATCTCCCAAATTCATTTTTGAGACACATCCTTGAAACTTTTTGATATTTATTTACAAATATGTTAGGAATCACTTAGGCTATCTAAAAGGGGTGAAGTTGTTTAAAACAACAATGACCATTTATAACAAAATGGGTTAGTGCAGGTTGATCATGATGACCGAAATCACTCTTAAAACATATCCAGAGGGAAAAAAAACACTTGTGGTGGGGACTAAAATAGACAAATTGATGTAATCTATTATAATGAAATAAATAAATGAATACTACAAACACAATATAATGCATTGCTATATTTGTGGAGCTCACTTTACAGCTTTGCTGTGTAGAGTGAGTCAGAGTCAGCAGAGCTATCCCAGAAACATTTATCTATATTTTTTTTCTGTTTCTGTGATGAATGAGTTTTTTTTTTTTTTCTTCCATTTTTCAGGGAAACAGTTTGGCGTTTGTACAGTGGTCAAATGCGCAGCAAACACTTGGCTATTAAGAAAATGAATGAGATCCAAAAGAACATTGATGGTTGGGAGGGCAAAGACATCGGGCAATGTTGCAATGAGTTTATTATGGAAGGCTCCCTGACCAGGGTGGGCGCCAAACACGAACGACACATCTTCCTTTTTGACGGTCTGATGATCAGTTGCAAAACGAATCACGGGCAGTCTCGGATTCCCGGATACAATACCGCTGAGTATCGCCTGAAGGAGAAGTTCATCATGAGGAAGGTGCAGGTGGTGGATCGGGAGGACACGTGTGACTGCAGGCATGCTTTTGAGTTACTTTCCAAAGATGAAAACAGTGTTGTCTTTGCTGCCAAGACGGCAGAGGAGAAAAACAACTGGATGGCGGCGCTGATTTCCTTGCAGTACCGCAGCACGCTGGACCGTATGCTGGACACTGTACTTATTCAAGAGGAGAACGAGCAGCCCCTGCGTCTGCCCAGTCCGGACGTTTATCGCTTTGTAGAGGAGGATTCAGAGGAGAACATTGTTTTTGAAGACAATGTGCAAAGTAGGGGAGGAATTCCCATTATTAAGGGAGGGACGGTGGTGAAACTCATTGAGAGGTTGACATATCACATGTATGCAGGTATGTGCGCTGCCCTGACATGATCTTCAATGGATATTGATAATGAGAATCAGATATGACAAATCCAATTTAACAATATGTATCATTTTTTCCCCCCCAGATCCTAACTTTGTACGCACTTTTTTGACCACGTATCGCTCATTTTGTAAGCCACAGGAGTTGCTAAGTCTGCTCATTGAAAGGTAAATGAATATACATTCAGTTCACTAATACTTAGGTGTAGGGTACAAATGTGAAGAATCCGAATTTTTCTACAATCTTTAACTTGTGAACATTCTTGTAGTCCAAGCTCTGTTTTTCTGATACAGAGCTCCAAAGCTTCTGCACAGACATAGATGTAAAACAAAGATTCTGGCAATCTACAGACTCTTAAAAGAGCTTATTTGGGTGCTGCTTAAATATTGAGCATAAAGTGTCAGGCTTCTTTCACACTTCCGTCTTTTCCCTGCTTTTTAAACGGGTACTCCGCCCCTAGACATCTTATCCCCTATCCAAAGGATAGGGGATAAGATGTCAGATCGCCGGGGTCCCGCCACTTGGGACCCCCACAATATAGCAAGCAGGACCCACCTGTAACTGCTTCCGGAAGCGCTGGGGGTTCTCTGCTAATTCCTCCCGACCACGGGGACGGAAGATCGTGACGTCACAACTCTGCCCCCGTGTGACATCACGCCCCCCCCCTCAATGCAAGTCTATGGGAGGGGGCTTGACAGCTGTACCATAGCGGTGAATGGACTGGCATGTCCCCGTTGTACTGTGAAACAGATGACCGGGCAGCAGGAGAATAATTTTATTAAATATATACATGGGGGGGGGGAATAAAATGATTGTACAAAAGTCGGGGGGAATAGGATTATATGGAAATATGCACAGGAAGTTTAAAAACCCTGCTGGGAGCCCTGAATGGCTCCTTGGTACCGGCCATTCAGGGCACTCTGCGGGGAATTAAAAAAATGAAAGTAAAAGTACACTGTACATCGCTTGGGAGCTGTGCAGCTGACATGCCGCCGACTCTCCTGTTTAATAACTTCTGATCACATCGGGTCTCAGAAGTGAGACCCGTTGCGATCAATCCCTCAGCCCCTGTACAAACACTAATGTCGCCTCCCCAGGCGCCGGCAGACTCCCGCAGCCATGGGAACTACTACTCCCATCATGGAAACAAGTCTGTTCTATGATGGGAGTAGTAGTAGTCCCTCAGCACTGCAGGAGTCTGCTCAGAAGTAATAACTGATATTATAAACCAGGTGCCAATGGATGACATTAAAGGCTCATCCGTCACCCATAGAATTCAATGTTAAAATTTTTACGGCCGTCACAAATTACGGGCGTTGGTCATAACGAGCTATAACTGGTGATAATGGATAATCAAAAAATCCCATAGACTTAAATGGGATTTTTTTACGGAACTTTGTAACGGGTCTTTTAACGAAGCAACAGTATAATGTGAAAGGCGCCTTACCTGTCATTTGTTTTAAACTTCCCTTCAATCTTGTAGCCTGAGACTTGATCCGAGATGATCAAGAGACGTATGTCTGGAATTACCATGCAAGTCTATGGGAATTCCGTACAAATGTCTACTGATTGCGTCATCTTGAGACAAGTCTCAGGCTACAAGATTGATGGGAAGTTTTAAACACCTCGTGCTGCTGGAGTAGGCGTACTGCAGCCATAGACAGCTTATCCCCGCAGGATACGGGATAAGTGTCTGATCGCAGGGTGTCCAACCGCTGGGACCCCCACGATCTTTCGTATGGGCCCCGGAACTGCCGCAGCTCTGTTTGTCTTAATGTTTGTGTCGTCGATCTTTCTAAGAGGTTGACAGAGACGTACTCTCCATTCAGCTCTGTGGGAGAATCAGGGATGCATAGAGATACATGGAGGGGGTGTTTCGGCAGTGGGGTCATGCTGCGTCCCAACCCGAGGGTCTGGGTGAGTTGTTCAGCTCCCCACAGATCTCTAGATATAGCCAGGAGAAGTGCAAGCCTCAGTGCTTCTTTATCTGTCTCTTGCATAACATGGGCTCCATTGTAAGTCTATGGAGCCCATCTTATACTAAGAGATAGGGAGAGCAGTAGGCTTATGGAGTGTTTCTTATGGCTATATCTAGAGATCAGTGAGGTTCTGAATACCCAGACCCTGACCGATCAAAACTTTTGACATGTCTGTGTCTCTGACATCTGGCCTTAGCTGTTACCAGCCGGCGCATGTACATAAGATGTCAGGGTAAGTCTAGTCTGTATGGATATTTATGTGGCCTCTTCACTTACTGCAGACACAGCTCTGTACGTTTGGTACTGACTGTACCTGTTCCTTTGACATGAATGTATGGGGCTGTGCCTGGAAGGAAGGGAAAAAGCCTCTTAAACCAGCCAAAGGGCTTTGTATAAAAGTCCTAAAAAACTTATTTTAAATGTTTATCTATATGGTAGATTTAGAGATCTAAATATCAAAAAATTAAGCTCAACCACTGGAAAGAACATGATCAAGAATGAATTTATGAGCAGAGATTTTAGAATATATTTAAAGGGATATTGCAGCACTTAAAAACATTTACCCTATCTCAAGAACTTGGGCCCGGGTCTCCTTGTTTCATGGAGTAGTGTGTTGGCATGCGCTCTATGCGTTGTCTATGGGAGCGTCGGAGATACCAGTACTCCCATAGACATTGAATGGAGTGATCAGACACTTATCTCCAACTCTTAAGCTAAATATACTATTTAACAGACATCAGGGGTGTGGAAATTTAAAAAAAAACTACTTGTCCAAGGGACTAAAGCGGAACACAATCTACTTGTCCCTCAAGAAAATCCACTTGTCCTGGTAGATAAAATAATTTCCCCCAAAATAGTCTGATCCCCCCCCCACTAGACCACCAGGGATGGATATAAGATCCTTTAGACACTGCTGACAGCGATGATCTAATGGTTTAATAGGCGATCGCAGTATGCCAGGATATTAGCGGCAGGAGAGCTGTAGCTCCTTACACCTGAGGGAAGCCCAGAAAAGTCTAGATGTAACTTTTTGATCACCTTATAAAAAATTTCTAATATGAAGTGACCAAAAATGAGCAATTCTGGACTATTATTTACATTTACACCGTTCACCGTACGGTTTAATTAACATTATATTTTAATAGTCTGGACATTTCCACATGCAGCGATATCACTTATGTTTATTTTTGTACATTATTTTTATTTAAAGAAAATGGGAAACTTTTATTAGGAAAGGGGCTTATTCACATGTATACGCACTTTTTAAAATATTTTAATCACTTTTTTTCAGTCTCAATAGGGACTTATGTGTTACTGGGGGGGTTCTGCTTCTCCAGTTTGTGTGCTGCATTTTGTGTCAGAAAATGCTGGAAGTTGCATTTAGTTACTAGATAACTACACCTCCCAGCATGCCCTGATACAGTCTATGGTTGTGTGGGTGTTGCAGCATGTTGCACTGTATAGTACAGTTAAGGTTATTGTGTAACATGCTGGGAGTTGTAGTTTTGGTTTGTGTCAGCTGCAGAGCCATAGTCTGTGTCAAGGAATAGTGGGAATTACAGTTAGTAACTACAACACCCAGCATGCCCTGATACAGCCTATGGCTCTGCAGCTGACCCGAACCAAAACTACAACTCCCAGCATGTTGCACTTTATAGTTCTACAGTTTAGGTTATGGTCCAACATGCTGGGAGTTGTAGTTTTGGTTCGGGCGTGTTTGTGTGCATCTGTGGGGCTCTTGGTTGGCGGGTGAGTATGAAGGGGGCGGGATTCTGGGGGTGTAATTTAGTGCTGGTGCCACTAAAAATAAATAAAATTTAGATGGCACAACTGCCCTAATGCCCGATGTGACAGTCCGCTCCTATACAAAACATTCATGCATACACATCATACATGCACCAGCCACTGCCCCCATATCATACATATACACACCCCCGCCACTGCCCCCATATACATATACACACACACACACACACACACCCGCCACTGCCCCCCCCCCACATCATACATTACATACACACATACACTCACACCATACATATACACCATACATACACCTGCCGCTGCCCCCCCCACATCACACATCACACATTACATACACATCACACTTAGACATTATACACACATCACACATTACATACACATCACACATAGACATCATACACACATACACTCACACCATACATATCCACCAGTGTTTCCCAACCAGGGTGCCTCCAGCTGTTGCAAAACTACAACTCCCAGCATGCCCAGAGCATGCTGGGAGTTGTAGTTTTGCAACAGCTGGAGGCACCCTGGTTGGGAAACACTGACATACACCATACATATGCACACATCATACATACACCTCCCCCCCCCCCCATCATCATATATACATACATCACACATACACTCACACCCTACATATACAACCACCCTTCCTGCCGCCGCCTGTATTCTCGGTCTCCTCACCTGAGCCGCCATGAGTGGACATCAGAGCTGTAGTCCCGGCCGGTGTGAGGTGAGATTTCCGTCCTCCCCCTCCCCTCCCCCGCTCTGTGTTTACCCCGTGCAAACAAGCAACCGCCCCGTGGTGGATTAGGTCCTGTCTAGACAGAGCAGGGGAGGGGGAGGGATAGAGCTGTGTGCGGGGGATGGAGCTGTGTACGGAGCTGTCTACGTCCTTTCTCTCCCCCTGCTGTGTCTTCTGAGCTGCGTTCGGGAGGGGAGATAAGGGGTCTCTGCAGTCAGCTGGAGGCCGCCGCCCCCTCCATATACTCTGAGCGCTGGTGTGAGGTGGAGACTTGTATCGGCTCCTGCACCTCACACCGACATTAAAGAAAAATAAGGGGGAAGTCTGTCTGTCCCTGCCCGATACAGGGCTAAATCTATGAACAATTCACCTGCCCGGCACCCAAAACTACTAGTCCCGGGCGTCGGGCTATAGGATTTCCACATCCCTGGACATTTTATTTTAAAATGGTCATCGTTACATAGTTTATATGGTTGAAAAAAGACCAGAGTCCATCAAGTTCAACCTATATCCCTAATGAGTCCCTACAGAGTTGATCCAGAGGAAGGCAAAAAAAACTCATAACAGAGGTAAAAACATGACTCCAAATATGGCATCAGAATAAATCCCTGGATCAACCTTCTGTTCCTATAAATCTGGTGTACATAACCGACGATGTTATTATTCTCCAAAAATGCATCCAGTAAACAGTAAATTTAGCTGTAGTGATCAGTCTCAGGCAGTTGCTGCCAAGGCTAATAAAATCATGGGGGGCATCAATAGGGGCATAGATGCCCACGACAAGGAAATAATTCTACCGCTGTACAAATCACTAATCAGACCACACATGGAATACTGTGTACAGGACTGGTCAGACCACACATAGAATACTGTGTACAGTACTGGTCAGACCACACATGGAATACTGTGTACAGGACTGGTCAGACCACACATAGAATACTGTGTACAGTACTGGTCAGACCACACATGGAATACTGTGTACAGTACTGGTCAGACCACACATAGAATACTGTGTACAGTACTGGTCAGACCACACATAGAATACTGTGTACAGGACTGGTCAGACCACACATAGAATACTGTGTACAGGACTGGTCAGACCACACATAGAATACTGTGTACAGTACTGGTCAGACCACACATGGAATACTGTGTACAGTACTGGTCAGACCACACATGGAATACTGTGTACAGGACTGGTCAGACCACACATGGAATACTGTGTACAGTACTGGTCAGACCACACATGGAATACTGTGTACAGTACTGGTCAGACCACACATGGAATACTGTGTACAGTACTGGTCAGACCACACATAGAATACTGTGTACAGTACTGGTCAGACCACACATGGAATACTGTGTACAGTACTGGTCAGACCACACATGGAATATTGTGTACAGTACTGGTCAGACCACACATAGAATACTGTGTACAGTACTGGTCAGACCACACATAGAATACTGTGTACAGTACTGGTCAGACCACACATAGAATATTGTGTACAGTACTGGTCAGACCACACATGGAATATTGTGTACAGTACTGGTCAGACCACACATGGAATATTGTGTACAGTACTGGTCAGACCACACATGGAATACTGTGTACAGTACTGGTCAGACCACACATGGAATACTGTGTACAGTACTGGTCAGACCACACATGGAATACTGTGTACAGTACTGGTCAGACCACACATGGAATACTGTGTACAGTACTGGTCAGACCACACATGGAATACTGTGTACAGTACTGGTCAGACCACACATGGAATACTGTGTACAGTACTGGTCAGACCACACATAGAATACTGTGTACAGTACTGGTCAGACCACACACAGAATACTGTGTACAGTACTGGGCACCAGTGTACAAGAAAGATATAGTGCAGCTGGAGAGGGTTCAAAGATGGGCAACCAGAGTAATACGGGGAATGGGAGGACTACAGTACCCAGAAAGATTATCAGAATTAGGGTTATTTAGTTTAGAAAAAAGAAGGCTTAGGGGCGACCTAATAACTATATATAAATATATCAGGGGACAGTACAGAGATCTCTCCCATGATCTACAGTCATGGCCGTAAATGTTGGCACCCCTGGAACCATCTTAATCCTTGGATCATATAAAGTTCTACAATTTAAGCACATTTTTTTTAAATCAAATTTAGCAAATTTTCAAGAAGTGTTTCCTTTCAGTGAAGGGGCTATATTAGTAAAATATATTTATTTACTGGCAAACCTTTTTCAGTTAGTTGGATAGTTTGGAAAGATTCATTATTTTGCATGTCCGAAAACAGTGTAATAAAATGCTTTATTGATCTTCTGTAGATTCGAGATACCAGATCCAGAACCCACAGAAGCCGATAGAATCGCGATAGAGAAAGGAGAGCAACCAATCAGCGCCAACCTTAAGAGATTTAGGAAAGAATACGTTCAGCCAGTGCAACTCAGGTGAGTTTTTAGTTCTGCTATGTGGCGCCTGGCCTTTTATATCCAGATCCTGCTCGGTAATATTCAGACACCCCATAGAGAATAAGTGGAGCACTAGACTTGTGCACTGTTAGGGGGGGGAACAGGACCATGGAGTAATGGCCGTCTGGGCAAAAGAATCGTGTTTTGTTGTAAATCATGTCTGCATCCAGGTGTGTTTAAAGGAGTAGTCCTGTCCTGAAAAACGTATCCCCTATCCTAAGGATAGTGGATAAGTTTCAGCTCGTGAGGGGTCTGACCGCTGTGGACCCCCCGCGATCTCCTGTACGGGGCCCCAGCAGCCCGCGGAAAGGAGGCGTGTTGACCACCGCATGAAGCGGCTGCTGACACACCCCCTCAATACAACATTATGGCAGAGCCCGAGCGCTGCCTTCAGCAATTTCCGGCTCTGCCATAGCGCTGTGTTAAGGGGGGGTGTCGGCCGCCGCTTCGTGCTGTGGTCAACATGCCCCCTTCCCGCAGGCATCCGAGGCTCTGTACAGGAGATCGCGGGGGGCCCCATCGGTCGGACCCCCCGCGATCTGAAACTTATCCCCTATCCTTAGGATAGGGGATAAGTTTTTCAGGACTGGACTACTCCTTTAAGTGACTTACCTGGGGAATATGACAGCAGGATGCGCTAAGGCAGTGTTTCCCAACCAGGGTGCCTCCAGCTGTTGCAAAACTACCACTCCCAGCATGCCCGGACAGCCTTTGGCTGTCCGGGCATGCTGGGAGTTGGAGTTTTGCAACAGCTGGAGGCACTCTGGTTGGGAAACACTGCACAAAGGGAAAGAACACAAGTCTGCAGAGGCAACATTCTGCTTAAAACCTAGGGTCCTGGTATTACGTAAATGTTACTTTTCATTCACTTGCAGGGTATTAAATGTATTTCGGCACTGGGTTGAACATCACTACTATGATTTTGAAAGAGACTCAGAGCTTCTTGAGCGATTAGAAACTTTTATTTCCAGTGTTAAAGGTAAGTCTTCATAAAAGCCATGGAGATGTGACTGAATGGCGTCCCTCCCTGCCAGATTCCGATATTCCCTTCTGTTATCCAGGAAAATCCATGAAGAAATGGGTGGAGTCCATCGCCAAAATCATCAGACGCAAGAAACAAGCCCAGGCGAATGGCATCAGCCACAATATTACGTTTGAGAGCCCTCCGCCCCCTATCGAGTGGCACATAAGTCGTTCCGGTCAGTGTGAGACCTTTGACCTGATGACCCTGCATCCTATAGAGATCGCTCGCCAGCTGACTCTTATAGAGTCTGATCTGTACAGGTTAGTAATGCAGGCCTGTGATAGCAAATCGCAACGCTAGTCTGCTAGTTGCGCTCTCACCATTAGTTGTTGTCTTCAGGGCCGTGCAGCCGTCAGAACTCGTAGGAAGCGTCTGGACGAAGGAAGACAAAGAAATTAATTCTCCTAACCTGCTGAAGATGATTCGTCATACCACAAACCTCACTCTTTGGTTTGAAAAGTAAGTAGTGTTTATGCGTCTTGCTATACATAGCTGTGTACTGAGGTAATGTTAGTCAGTGTCTATAAGGTTATTAGAGGTCGTACAGGAGGGAAAGATGGCCTCTACTGATGGGGGTTTCTAAGCAAAACACACAATCTGACAAAGTAACCTGAAACACCGGTACATAACATCTTATTCTCTAGTGTCTGATCTCCTGGCCGGTGCCCCGGCTCTGCTGGATTATCAGAGTGGGCTGCAATATAAGCCCTACCCCGAAAATAAGACCTAGGGCCAGGGGTACTCAACTGGTGGACCGCGGTCCAGATTCGCCAGTAATCCCCCCCCCCCTCTTTGGTTGGTCCCTTGGCAAGTTAAATGAGCCGGGGCAGGGACGCTGTTGCTTTTAAACGTCCGCGCGTATGCACGCCCGACGTCACGGACGTGTCCCTGCCCCGGCTGCTACGGTAAGCAGCAGGAGATCCTGCTGCCGCCGAGAGCTGCAGCTTCAGTTGCAGACGCTATGAAGGTGGGGAAGTGCTGGTTTCCGCTGAGGATGGAATGTGTAGTTTATTATGGCAGAGGGGTGGGGGGCATTGTAGGAGTGTGGAGGATGGGGGGCTGTAGCAGTGTGGAGGATGGGGG